>NW_014579949.1:0-3237 GCF_000485595.1 Priapulus caudatus | reverse complement strand
GAGAGAGAGAGAGCGCGTGAGCGAACGAGAGAGAGAGAGAGAGAGAGAGAGAGAGAGAGAGAGAGAGAGAGAGAAAGGGTTCCGCTTCGTTGCTCCTTATGCATTCTCACGTACGCTCTTCTTTTCTCGGGTATTACACATTCTCTTGCATACGACCACCTCATTATATCGTCAGCTTTCATGCCCAATTCCCCGCCTCACGTATTCACTTCCCCTTCTTCCATTGTACAGCTTCCATTCTTCCGTTTCTATTCTCCATCGTCTATTCTCTATTTTCCATTCTCCATCTTTCATTCTCCAGTTTCCAGCCTCCATCATCGATTCTTCATTTTACATTCTCCATCTTCCATTCTTCATTTTTTATTCTCTATCGTCTATTCTCCAGCTTCTATGCTCGCTCTTCCAGCTTCCATTTGCAAGCTTTCATCATGTTACTGTAATGTACTATGTAATGAAATGTTCTATCATGTTCTTAGGTTAATGTATGATAGCGCGCCCTCGCAAACAACGACAACCCCTCCCCCTCCCCTCTACCGCCCTTCCCCACCCTCCCCGACCGCCGCCATCCAAACTTCCCGATTTCCGCAGCAATTTCCGTTGTTTACCGTCGGGCGCCCTCTCGCGGCGGCGCGCATGATTAATTGTCGCCGACAGACGGCCTGCGTGTGGCCGCCGGGCTAATACGACGCGGCATCGGCGGCCGGCAGACGATAATTCGGCTCCGTGTCGGCCATTAGGTCGCATTAGCGGCAATAATTGTGCCGACGCCGACGGTGCGCAACGACCGGCGACGTCAGCTGTCGCCCACGTCGCTGAATATGAATGCGGTCGTCGTCGCGCATGTGCGCCGCTCTCCCTCGCTCTCACTCTCGCGCGCTTTCTCTCTCTCTCTCTCTCTCTCTCTCTCTCTCTCTCTCTCTCTCTGTTTCTCTCTTTCTCTCTTTCTCTTTTTCTCTCTTTCTCTCTTTCTCTCTTTCTCTCTTTCTCTCTCTCTTCTTTTCTCTCTTTGCTCTCTTTCTCTCGCTTCCTCGATCCGCTCTTTCTGCTCGCGTGTCTCGCTGCTTTCTCTCTCTCTCTCTCTCTCTCACTCTTTCTTTCTCTCTCTCTCGTCTCTCTCTTCTCTCTCGGCTCTCTCTCTCTCTCTCCTTCCTCATTGCTCTTGCTCGCTCTTTCTCTCGCTTCTCTCCCTCTCTCTCTCCTTCTCCTCTCCCTTCTCTCTTCTCTCTCTTTCTCTTTTCTCGCTCTCTTCTCTCTCGCTTTCTCTTCTCTCATTCTCTTTCCCTGCTCCCCTCTCTCTCTTCTCTCTCTCGCTCTCTCATTTTTCTCTCTGCGTCGGCCAATCCTCGTCTGCCTACATGGGTTCTCCTTCGCGTGTCGGCCGGTGAGAGTTGCCCCGTCCGTCGTTCTTCTCGACCCGGCTAAATTCCTCGGTCGACTATAATTGGCTCGGTTCCCGATCGGCCCAATTTCCCATCAGGTTAGTAACGCACCTCAAGGCCCGGATGTCTCGGTCAGATCGCGCGTCGTTCTGCACGCGTCGCGTCGGCGACGCCGACGGTAAAATTTGGACGGTCGCGCCGTACGACCATCTACGCGTCCGCCAGATGGCGCCACAATAGTCTCGTCCTATCTTCGTCTTCCATACCTCAATCTCTGCCATACGTCTCTCCCTCGACTCTATCTCCCTCCGTTTATTCTCGTTCTCTTCTCTCTCTCTCTTCTCTTGCTCTGCTCTCTCGCTCCTCTCTCTCCCTCTCTCTCCTCGCTCTCTCTCTTCTCTCTCTCTCTCTTCTCGCTCTCTTCTCTGGTTCTCTCTCTCTCTCTTTCTTCGCTCGCTCACACCAATATCCATATACTGTATATATATACTATATATAATATATATATCTTTCTTCCTCTTCCACTCTCTCTCTCTCTCTCTCTCTCTCTCTCACACACACACACTCTCCCTCCCCCTCTCCCGCTCTCTCGCTCTGTCGGAGGCCCCAGCAGGTGGAGGCTTAGAGACGACGCGTGCGACGTCGACAGGAAGCAACCCGAGCGCGTCTTCATCGTCATAACGACGTCGGCAGTAATTAAGCAATTAAGCCGGGCCTTCGCTAATTAAATACTCGCCTAGCCGATGCGCATGCGCACGCACCAGCTCACTATATAGTTTGTAGTTCGTTTACGAGGTGACGGCGGTTATATGTGTGACGACTGATCATGAATTGTTGACGCAGAGAGACGAGTAGCGCCTGCACACGCGTGCGTGTACGCGTACGCACGCATGCGCGCACATACGTATTATCACTACTGGTTGAATAACGTTGTAGATTTAGATCGTAGAGATTGTAGAGATCTCTAAATGTACGCGTGCGTGCCTCCCTCCGTGCGTGCGTGTGTGCCTTCGTGCGTGCGTGCGTGCGTGCCTTCTTCCGTACGTGCGTGTGTGCGTGCCTTCCTCCGTACGTGCGTGTGTGCATCTTTCCGTGCGTGCGTGCGTGCGTGCCTTCCTCCGTACGTGTGTGTGTGCGTGCCTCCCTCCGTACGTGTGTGTGTGCCTCTTTCCGTGCGTGCGTGCGTGCGTGTGAGCGTACTTCCTTCCGGCGTGTGTATGTGCGGGATCGCGTGCCTTCTTCCGTGCGTGCGTGCGTCCCTCCGCGCCTACCTGCGTGCGTGCGTGCGTGTGTGCGTGCTTGCGTGCACGCGTGCGTGCGTGCCTCCGTGCGTGCGTGCGTGCCTCCTCGGGCGTGCGTGCGTGCCTCCTCCGTGCGTGCGTCTGTGTCTGCTTCCGCCTCTGTGCGTGCGTGCGTGCGTGCGTGCGTGCGTGCGTGCGTGCGTGCGTGCGTGCGTGCGCGCGTGCGTGCGTGCGTGCGTGATCACTCAGAATGCAGCATGCACGCGGGACATTAGTCGTGTTTATGGCTGCCCTCTTGCCGTCACCTGCCGCAGCACGTACACGTAGGGGAACTCACGTACGTACGCTGAAATTACCGCGTCTAACTACCGCCAGCGTTGATGTCATGCGGCTGCGCTGCTGGCGAGCGATGCAGGATGCCTTAATCAGCGTGAGTGGTGCCCGTAAAACCTACACATACACACACGCTCACGCACACACGCATGCACGCACGCGCACACGCACACGCACACGCGTGCGAGCACACACACACACACACACACACACACACACACACAGGCACACACACACACACACACACACACACACACACACACAACAACACACACACATATATA
>NW_014579948.1:22481-23105 GCF_000485595.1 Priapulus caudatus | reverse complement strand
TGAGGCAAAGAGGAATAGAGCGAGGCAAAGAGGAAAAGAGTGAGGCAAAGAGGAATAGAGCGAGGCAAGAGGAGTAGAGCGAGGCAAAGAGGAAAAGAGTGAGGCAAAGAGGAATAGAGCGAGGCAAAGAGGAGTAGAGCGAGGCAAAGAGGAAAAGAGTGAGGCAAAGAGGAATAGAGCGAGGCAAAGAGGAATAGAGCGAGGGAAAGAGGAATAGAGTGAGGCAAAGAGGAATAGAGCGAGGCAAAGAGGAGTAGAGCGAGGCAAAGAGGAAAAGAGTGAGGCAAAGAGGAATAGAGCGAGGGAAAGAGGAATAGAGTGAGGCAAAGAGGAAAAGAGTGAGGCAAAGAGGAATAGAGCGAGGCAAAGAGGAAAAGAGTGAGGCAAAGAGGAATAGAGCGAGGCAAAGAGGAGTAGAGCGAGGATAAGGGGAAAAGAGTGAGGCAAAGAGGAATAGAGCGAGGAAATGAGAGAGCGCGGGAGAGCTAGCGAGAGAGCGAGAGCTCGCAGGCGGAAGAGAGATCAAGGGTTTGGCCGCTAGCTGCTTTCTCAGCCTCTTCACGTTTATTCACCGATATCCGTGTATGTGTGTACACACGCGCACTCCCCCCCCCCACCTCGCGA
>NW_014579948.1:17918-21533 GCF_000485595.1 Priapulus caudatus | reverse complement strand
ACTCAGGTACGGCCGTGGGGCACATTGTTAGAAACAAAATTAGTCTTAAAGTGAGTCTTAACATTAACCTTTTTTATTTATTATTTATTTATTTAACTTTATTTATCTCGTCGACCGTTTAAAGAAACATAGTTGAGTTTCTCATACGCAGTGTATAGAGTCACGGTTCATGAGAAAAAGACTAAGTTGAGACAAATGTTAAGACTAATTTTGTTTCTGACAACGGTATCGTCTTCCACCCTCTCTGGCAACTGAGCAGGGATGCTTTTGCTGTTCACGCATGCTGCCATTTGTGCCACGAAGTAACAATGAATCGATAAACAAATAAACTAGATGAACGAATGAACGTACGTTGGTAGCACAGCAGTTGTAGTAAGGCATGTTGCAGCTCGTGTGTGTTATTGCAGGAATGCAGCGTCACAGAGTCTCTCCCAGCTGCAGCTGCTGTCTCACAACCAGTCGATCGACCCCAGACTTCACCAGCAACAGCAACATCAGCAGCAACAGCAGCAACAGCAGCAGCAGTCGATCTCATGCTCAGCCTCCCTCGACCTGCTGCTGAGAGTGCAGCGCCTCCTGGTGTCCAAGCTTCTGCGAAGATGGCGCCGCCGACGTCGCTACGTTTTGCGAACACGGGTGAGGAGTCGTGTTTGTGCCCACACGGAGAGCCACAGACTATAACGGACTAAAACAGCAGCTAATTACAGTCCGTTTTGCAAAATACATTGGCCTCCACGGTGCGTAACTAAGACTTGCTAACGGACTGCCTAATATCTAATCGAACGTCCGTGTATATTACGTTATGTTGCATGGGGTTTAACGCAAGTGTGATAGACCTATTTGCTTTAATGCGATAACACTGTGTGATCCGTATTCCGTATGACAGGTGTACCTATCCTAGCCTCGTCGGATGATGGCTTCACGCGTCATTTGAAGGTCTTACTTACTTAATGAGATGCTCTTCTTTACCTTACGTAACTGTGAGTGAACTGTGATGTTTACCTTACAGATGCTGACTTGCTGGGTGCTGGGTCTCTACTGAGGAAGTACGTTGTTCTAGTCTGCATGCATGTGTCAGACGTACTACCCGTCGCTGCCAGTCTAGCAGCAGCCAACCCTAAGCTGTTCTCCACCCTGGCCACCATCATGCAGGCTGATATATCAGGTAGGCATGCGTGCGTGCGTGCGTGCGTGGTGCTGGGTGTGTGCGTTCGCGTGCTTGCCGGTGGTGCGTGCTTGCGTAGCGTGCGTGCCGTGCGTGTGCGTGTGCAGTGCCGCTTGCGTGGGCGTGCTGTGGTGCGATGCGTCTGCGTGCGTGCGTTGTGCGTGCGTGCGTGCCGTGCCGTGCGTGGTGGATCAGTCGGTGCCTGTGCGTGGCGTGCGTGCGTGCGGTCGTGCAGGTGTGCGCGTGCGTGCGGCTGCGTGCGCTGCTGTGGTGCGTTGCCCGTTTGCGGGCCGTGCATGCGTAGTGGTGCACGGTGATGCTGGTGGCTTGTCGTTACTATAATGCGGCGCGCGTGCGTGCGTGCGTGCGCTGCGTGCGTCGCGTGCATGCATGCTAAGGGTCGCGTCGCGTGCGTGCAGTGCGTGCTTGTAGCGTCGCGAGCAATACGTGGGTTAGTCGGTGCGTTGCGTTTGGTGATGTATGTCGTTGCAATGATTGCATCATCAGTGTGTTTGTATCACCAATTTATGTAGCAGTAACTACCGATGATCTTATCATATATCGTATCGAATCGTATTGATGTTCCAAATAAAGGCGTTGTTTTTAAGCTGTCCCTGAGGAATGGGACGTACTATCGGCACTTCACAGTGAAATTATGTATGCTTAATTTTAACAGGTTTTCAAATCTCATCATAGTTACTGATGTATGTGTACGTGCGTGTATGTGTGTGTGCATGCGTCTGTGCGTTCGTGCATGCTTATACACATGCAGAATCCCACAATCTCGCCCGCCATTTACGCGAGCACATTTTCCTATCATCGACTTTGACACGTCGCCGTGGTTACCTGTGCAGGCGTGCTGCTGCCGGAGCTCGTTAGCAGTCTGCTGCTGCTGCTCTACAAGGCTCCGTCGGTGATACAGTCGAGCAAGGCGGTGCTGATGCTGGGGTGCATGCTGGACGTTCTCGACAAGTTCAACCGCCTGGCTCCCGGCGTGGAGCGGGAGGATGTGGAAGACCTCGCGTGGCCCGGAATATTCAGTGAGTGTGTGATATGATGGGGGTTGTCGTGACGATGAAGTTTGGGTGGGTTTAAATTGCTGAAGCTTAGTGCTCTTCATCCTTGTACCCATCCTCATTCTCATCCCCCATCTTCATCTCTATCCTCCTCATTATCATCACCCTTATTTCCATCCTCATCCTCATCCTCCTCATCCTCATCCTCATCCGTATTTCCATCCTCATCCTCATCCTCCTCCTCATCCTCATTTCCATCCTCATCCTTATCCTCATCCTCCGTCAATCAACGTTAAACTGCAAATTTGAATGTTGTAAATTTGATTACGTTTTATCACTAACTTGAACGATTAAAATATATTTTGAACGTTGCACAGACATGGATGTGTACAACCCGACTAAGGCTAAGGCACCTGAGGGCATCTGTCAGGTGCGTCACTGCGACCTCGTTAACAACAACAGGGATGGAGGACTGTGGGTGGTGCTGCACGGCAACGTCTACGACATGCTGCAGTTCAAACTGGACGCGCCGTGTGGGGAAGAAACCCTTGACGACATGGCAGGTGAGATACTCCCACCTGTCCCACGCAGCAACTAGCGGTCGCATAGTCGTGTTTTCGAATGATTTTTCAGTGCTGCGGTTATGTTGATTGCTTTACTTTTAATTGTGGAATGCTTTTTTTATTGGCGACATTCTCTATTAGTCCCGTAGCTTGGTTGTACGTGTGCAGGGTGCAGGTCGTACGTGTTGGGTGTTGCTGCATCACATCCAGTAATGTACATGTGTATCGTTGCTTGTACGTGTGCAGGTGGCAGCGGCCCTGTGCGCTGGGTGGCACTCCCAGGTCGGTCCCCTACATGAATGACCCCGCGTGGGATGTTACATGTATGTGTGGTAGGTGCGGGCTGTAACGTGTGTGCATACATGAATGACTGTGTAGCGCTTTGATGTCACGCTCGTGTAAGTGGCAGGCTGTGTGTGGGTGGCATACATGAATGACCGTGGGATGTCTGATGTAGCGTCTGTAGGTGCATTTCCGCGGCTGTGTGTGGGCTGCAAAACATGAATGACGCAGTGGATGTTTGATGTACGTGGTGTGGTGCAAGGCTGTGCGTGGTGCATACATTGAAGTGACGCGTGGAGTTTGTATGTACGTGTGGCAGGTGGGCACATAAGGGGCTGTGCGTGGGTGGCACTACGATGAAATGTGACCGGTGATTGTTTGATGTACGTGTGCAGGTGCAGGGTGTGTACCGTGTGTGTCATACATGATGCACGCGTGGGTGGATTGTTTGACTATGCTGTGTGCTTACATTGATAATGACCGGTGGATGTTTTGATGTTATGTTGGTGTGCATACATTGAATGAACCAGTAGATGTTTGATGTACTGTTTGTGTGGCAGGTGCAGGGCTGTGCGTCACACCGGTAGAA
>NW_014579948.1:11427-17893 GCF_000485595.1 Priapulus caudatus | reverse complement strand
ATAATGTTACTATTGTTATAATAATATTAATTAGATAATAATAATATAATAATAATAATAACAAAAATGTAAATAATATATATATATATAATATTGATGATATACTATACGTATACTCTAGCCGCAGTCATGTAGATTCATTCATGCGAGGCTAGTTATCGTGCTATATATACGTTACAGCTACCTATGAAGGTACATATAATATATGCTAATAACAACCCTTGGGATGTCAGGGATTCGAATTGTTATTATGGATTGAGATGTGACATGCATACCTGTATAACATACATACATGCCTCTACCGTGTGTGTGTCGTGAGCAGGTCAGGACGTGACGGCAGCGTTCGATGCTGCGGGACATTCCGTATAAGATGAGCAATTAACAATTAACAAACATACATGCCACTACAGACATTACCTGTACATTATAAAGGTAATGCATACCTGTTATAAACATAACGTAGCATCGCCTGCTACCCGGGGTGATGTGTGTGTGTGTGTGAGCAGGTCAGGACGTGACGGCGGCGTTCGAGGCCGCGGGACATTCTGAGGAAGCGCACGCGATGTTGAAGACTTACACAGATCGTGGGGCAGTACGTCCACGCCACCGGAGACGACGGGTCAGCGCGAATCTCACGACACCAACTACGCGTCGTCACCCCTGCTGCTCGATACAGAGCGCATGCTGGCTGTACTCATGGGTCTACATGCCTCCTATCAGGTAACTGCCTGCTCTTATTAGTGCTGCTGCTGCTGCTGGCTACTGCTGCTATGCTATGGCTCGCGCTGCTATCTAGCGCTTACTACTGCTGGGCTACTGCTACTTGCTGCTGCTACTGCTACTAACTCGCTAGCTGCTGCTGCTGGCTGCTGCTGAATGACCAGTGTACTTGTTGTACGTGGTGGCAGCGTGCAGGGCTGTTACTGTGTGTGTGCTATGACTGAATGACTGTTGTGGCGTTTGATGTACGTGTCAGGTGAAGGTTGTCCGTGTGGTGCATACAATGAATGACGCGTGATGTTTGATTTTTGTATGTGTGTGCATACATGAAGGGTGACGGTGATGTTCTGATTATGTGTGTGCATACATGAATGACCCGTGGATGTTTGATGTATGTGTGTGCATACTATGAATGACGCGTGATGTTTGATGTAGCGTGTGTGCATACCAGTGTTGTAGTGCGTAGTCCCGCACCCCCGAGTCCGGAGTCCGAGTCCCCGAGTCCGCACCCCCGGAGTCCGAGTCCGAGTCCGAGTCCCGCACCACCCGATCAGAGTCGAGTCCGAGTCGCGAGTCCCGCGCCACCGAAGTCGCGAGTCGCACACCAACCGAGTCCGAGTCCGAGTGCGAGTCCGGTGTCCAGTTTTGATAAAAAACAGGGAGGCACAGACTGACAAAGGCCATTCACTTCTATTAGTATGTGTCTTTGTTCAAAAAATGGGGTGGGGTGTTCCTGTCCCCTGGAATCTGTTCAGGCTTGTTTGGCATAAAATGACGAAAGTACATAAAATTGCATAGTCGACCACTTTTGGAGAGCATAATTTGTGTGCGACTTAGGAAAATAACGTGTATGAAAATAAAATAAAAAATAAAATAAAATTGTGCCATTATGCATTGTTTACGCTACGAAGATTTCTATTGTATTGTAGACTGTAGATTAGTGGGCAATCATCCGACTTGCTTGAGATTGATCTGGGAAAAAAGTCGCAACCGCGTGCATCGTAGACATTCGAAAGTGATATAGTCAGCCGAAAACACAGAGACAACGCGAGTCAAGCGATAACGTGTGAAGTAACAGATCCATTTGTGTTTTAACGAGAATGACACGGCTGTGGTTGAACCAAATGAGGCAGAGTGCTAGTACTTAGTACGTACTACCTAGTACCTACTACCGTTCGATAGTGGTAGAGGTCATATAGTAGTACCTACTAGTCACTGCCCACCATAGTTCATGACAATCATTTTACAACCTTTCTCCTTATAATTCACCTTGCTGGCAGCGCAGTAGACGATTGATTAACCGGCTGCGCCTGTATACATTATTAGCCTGGTTTGAATACGAATGATGCGCGTGAATCTCGCCCAGGCCGCGCGATTAAAGCGCGACACAAAGCATCGTTATGACACTATGTATTCAGTGGCCTCGAGCCGGTCTCGGGACCCGAAGTCCTCGAGTCTCGGAGGGCTCGAGTCCGAGTGTCGCGAGTCAGCGAGTCCATTGGCAACTCCGAAGGCCGAGACCGAGAACCGAGCCAAGGAAAACGGTCTCGAGACCGGTTCGAGACCAAGACGTCTCGGGCGAGACGCTAACATGGTCATACATGAATGACCGTGGATGTTTGATGTATGTTGTGCATAATGAATCGACCGGTGGAGTGTTTGATGTATGTGTTCATACATGAATGACGTGGATGTTTGATGTACGTGTGTCAACATGAATACCGGTGGATGTTGATCAGGAGTGTCAGCGATGGCTGTGCAGTGAACTCTTCGCTGGAGGCTTGCAACTTCTTCAGCCTCTCAATCCGTTCGAAGAAGAGAAAGGAGAAATGATTCGAAGTAGTTCTACCACCACCACCCCGGGTAAGTGGTAATTCCTGCTCTGTGTTGCATCATTATAGACTGTTAGTGTAGTGTAGTCTGAATCCGTTTGAAGAAGAGAGAGGGGAAATGATTCGAAGTAGTTTTACCACCACCACCCCGGGTACGTGGTAATTCCTGCTCTGTGTAGCATCATTATAGTTTGTTAGTGTAGTGTAGCCTGAATCCGTTTGAAGAAGAGAAAGGAGAAATGATTCGAAGTAGTTTTACTAACACCACTCCAGGTGCATGGAAACTCTCGAGTTGAATTTCTTTAGCAAGACTGTTTTGCATGTCACGCATACGTACGTTGTGATGTGTGTCACGCACTACTAGGCTGATGGTCTTAGTTTAATGACGCATACACATAAATTACACATGAAAAACCCAGTGTTCTGTTCTTTGTTCTATGTAACGTACTTTTTTTGTGGTATTTCTTAACTTTCTTAGACTCCACGCCGACAGAGCCGAATGTTCTTAAGCTGGACAGTAAGATGGAGGATAGTGTGAGATTGCAGCCTTCCCTGGGTCAGAACATCCACACTGACACGACAGCTCCTCTGCTGCACGCCCTCGCTGAGAGCAGACTGCAGGAACCTCAGGTAAGTTAACGAGACAGAGATGCCAACCACTATGATTTATCCGTATTTTATACGAATCCTTTTGCACCACTACGACCAGTTTGTATCAAACTACTAATTTCACTGTTATCGGAAAAAAAAAAATTTCCGTCAATTATTGACATTTTTTTTCAATTTATTGTCATTTTTGACCCTCAGAATGCAGGAAATTGCATCTCAGAATCAAAAATTTTTCCGGAGGGCATGCCGGACCCCCCTAGCAAACTCAGGTCACTACGTGACCCTCGAACTACTAATTTGATGGCCAGCATGCCGGACCCCCCTAGCAAACTCAGGTCACTACGTGACCCTCGAACTACTAATTTGATGGCCAGAAACTACAGATTGCTTCAAATATGTGTTGGCATCTCTGACGAGATCACAGGTTGAGGTGTAGGGTTAAGTAAGATGTATTCTATACTGTATCGCATTACTATTAATCAGAGAGTTATAGCGACTTGGCATTGATTTGATGCAGGTGAAGTCGTTACTGCTACACATGGAGCGCTACTGTAAGAGCCATCACATGACCATGCCTATTGACTTTCCTGCTGATCACTCAGTAGAAGAGGTTGGCAGGTAATGTCTCCACACATTACTCTCTGTTAACCATTTGGCAAGATATTGCCCGTTTCGCAATATAATTCGCTCGAAATTTGGTTCATATTGGCAAGAGCAGTCTTGGAAATGTCAGAAACCCCAGCCAGTTTTGATGATTGCATATTTAGATTTCTAGTGTATAATCTATTGATGAAATTTGGATTTCTATTAAAATCTCTATACCAAAAACTCCGCTGGTTTTGACCATGTTTATTTCTACTATGTAACCTAAGGTAAAATCCATAAAAATGAGTCTGTCCTGCTCAAATCCGGCTCAATCCAGCAGCTCCCTAGCTTTTCCTCTGGAGTTCGTTGGTATAGTTTACCTAGTATAGTTCCACGTTGCCTCAGTGTCAATCATCATCATCATTAGGTTGCTGCTGGCGGTGCTGCTCAAACATCAGGACCTCGCTCACGTCGCTCTCACGCTCCTCCTCGATGCTGGCGGCGGCGGCGGCAGCAGCAAAGCAGCAGCGGCGCGTAGACATGCAGGAGCATGCTGCTCACTATCACCAACATCACGGTCACCACCACCGCCACGCACAGCTGCCGCGGTCGCTCGCAGACGTCTGTAAGACCGTGCAGCAGTGCAAACGCTCGCTCATCAAGGTATGTTTACTGTTGTCTCATCAAGGTATGTTTACTGTTGTCTCATCAAGGTATGTTTTACTGTTGTCTCATCAAGGTAATTACTGTCGTCTCATCAAGGTAATTACTGTCGTCTCATCAAGGTATGTTTACTGTTGTCTCATCAAGGTATGTTTACTGTTGTCTCATCAAGGTATGTTTACTGTCGTCATGCTGCGTTGTCAGGGTTCAGTAGTCAGGCGTGCGGTCGTTGCGCTGAGTGTGGTTGCATGTTTTTGAAAATAGCGGCATCGATATCCTCAAAATCTTGTGCAAGACTTGATGACCAGTGCTTTTAAAACTATGATTTCGTGATGTTCTGATTCTCAAGTTATGGAGGTATATGTGCTGTTAACAGAAGTTTTGTTTACCTACTGCTTGCTTCTATTTTTTAAACATTAATCTCCTCTGGTTGATTTAGCACCTATGATCTAAGGGCAAGGCTCGACACTAACTTTTTATGCACAGTGGCCGAACGGCGGCAGCGGCGCCAGCACAAAATCATTGATTTTTGCATTTTGGTGGCCCGAAATGAAATCTTGGTGCACCGAAAAAAAAAACAAAGAAAAACATTATAAATCTTTATTTCAATCTCGTAATTGTATATATTTGAAAAATTGGTAGCCGTCTGATGCACTTGCAGCAACGGAGTCTTTAAACCAAACGCCCACAGCAATACGCCCACACTGACATTGATGATTGAGGCATACATTTAATTATCCATTCCCAGCGGGCATCAAATTTTGCAACCAGAACTCTTAGCATACATTTTCTACTTTCAGCTCATTATTTACAAAACAGCGCGTGACGTATCATTGAAACCGTTCCGGCGCGGTATGATATGCTGCACGTGCGCTACGTGTGGCCGCATTCGCTCCGCGAAAATGTGCTCGCTGCTCTGTTTGAATGAGATTAGCACGTAAGAAAGCAATTATTTTAGCAACAGTAGACACTGTTTGAAATTTAGTGGCCCAATCGGGCCACAAAGATTTTAACTATTTGGAAATTTTTGGTGGCCGCGAGCATCAAGTTTGGTGGCCCGGGCCACCGGGCCACCCTAGTGTCGAGCCTTGTTCTAAGGGTACGCGCATTTTTAGTATGTTACCTAACAGGTTAGTCATGACCCTTAGTATTGTATCAGTATGTAACTGTTGTTGGTCTAGCTTGCTTCACACATTGTGTTGTATCCGCAGTATACAAGCTGTTAGAACAGCTAAACGACATTAAAACAGAACAGATCAAAATCAGATGAGAACAAAAGGCATGAAGAAAAATAAGTAAAAGGTGAAAAGGTCATCAGAACAGACAACTCGATGTAAATCGCACGCACAGCTAAAATGGAAATGTTTCTCACGCCGTGTGTGCGCGTGAATCTTGCAGCTGCATCAGGACATGAGTCGATCTTACAAGGAGGTGTGTGCTCCCATCATAGAGCGCTGCCGCTTCCTACTGTTCGAGCTGAGGCCGGCGAAGGGAAACGAGGGCACCACCGTCACTCGCCTGAAGCTTCTCACAACGCTCCCTAGATGGCGCAGCGTGATAAGGAAGATGATTCACAAGAATCGACAAGAGAAGAGTACGTATGGCGTGTTGGGTGGGGTGGAGTAAAGGTGCACGTTACAAGGTAAAAGAATAAATTAATAATCTTAAACTTGCTTTGCTACTTGCTGGCTTT
Organism: Priapulus caudatus; assembly: GCF_000485595.1. Classification (NCBI taxonomy): domain Eukaryota; kingdom Metazoa; phylum Priapulida; class Priapulimorpha; order Priapulimorphida; family Priapulidae; genus Priapulus; species Priapulus caudatus. Next base: position 11,791 of record NW_014579948.1, on the reverse strand, counting down.
TGCCTCATACCTCGAAGTATTTCATATTCGTTATCTTCTGCATCTGTGTGGGTTTTGTATGTATTCATTGTATTCACTAATATGTTAATCATGCATTCATCATGAACGCTTGTTGTTCGTGCGTTTTCTTCAGGACTTTCTAAACCCGATGTCCCCGAGGATGGAGTAGGAGACAGTAAGGTGGCTGCAGGCCTGCAGACGGAGGCAGCACTAGCGGCTGATGCCGATACAGACGCAGGTCAACAACAAGCAGACCCTGACAACGTCGAGCCAGCGTCACCCCAACGCAGGAAGGTGATGATCAATGTGAAGCTGTTCTCAAGCATGTTGTCAAAGTCGAGAAATTGAATCGTCATAGTAGAGG
>NW_014579948.1:5011-10794 GCF_000485595.1 Priapulus caudatus | reverse complement strand
ACTCGCGCTAACGACGACTCGCGCTAACGACGACTCGCGCTAACGACGACTCGCGCTAACGACGACTCGCGCTAACGACGACTCGCGCTAACGACGACTCGTGCATTCGCAGGATAAGTGGCCACCAGGTGTCAGCACGATGAGCTGCGCTCGGCAGTTCCGCTGGCTGCGTCAGAGGCTCGGTGGCGCCCCCACACACAGCACCTTGATCAGCAGCATCGTAGCGTTCGTTATGCAGGAGGAGGGAGTGGACATCGAGAAGCTGAGGAAGAGCTTGTGGCACCAGGTATGTGCTGCTCGGAAATATGGGGATAAAGTAGCGTTATAAAATAGTCATTTAGCTTGCAGGCTTAAGGCTCACCAATTAATATGGATATGAATTGAACATGAATGAGTAGTCGGGGAATAGTAAGGTTTGGGTTAAGGTTTATATTAGTGTTAGGGTTAAAATTAGGGTAGGGTTATTGTGTTATGGTTAGGTTAGGGGTTGGGATTATGGTTGGGAGTGGGGTTAAGGTTAGAGTTAATGTTAGGGGTCAGTGTTGGGTGTTAGAGGTTAGAGTTAAGGTTAGGGTTCAGTGTTAGGTGTTAGAGGTTAGGGGTTAGGGTTAGGGCTGCAGTTAATGAGTTAGGATTAGGATTATGATTAGGGGTTAGGGGTATGGATAGACCGTGCTGATTGGAGAACGTGTTACTAGGTGGAGAGAGCTTCACTGAGGAAGAAAGGCGTGGAGAGCATGCTAGAACTCGTTAACAAGGACTACCTCATCCGCTCAGCCAAGTACAGCCTGCTGTGTGGCTGGCTGGGTCTGGCAGGAGGCAGCGTGAAGAGGTTGGTGTTAGTTGCAGAACAGCGATGGTCACTGGTGTGCGCGTGTTTGAATGGTTGACTGTTTGCTGTTATGATGATTCAGGACAAAAATATTTCAGTGTAGTATGCGATAATTATGCACGTGATTGCATGCGGGGGGCTTTGCAGTGAATGTGATAATATCTACAATCACAGCTGTATCTAAATAAATAAATAAATAAATTAAAATAATAAAATACTATATATTATATATGTGTTGGGTGTGTGTGTGTGTGTGGTGTGTGTGGTATATATATATAAATATTATATTTGTTTATATTTAATAGATGGTACCATACTGCCCCTGTGACAGTTACATTGTTATTGCAGTGACCATACTGCATGGGTGACAGTTACTTTAATTTGTTTTTACAGTGAGCTTATTGCCTGTGTGTGACGCGTTTTACTGGTTGTTATTGCAGTGAGCTTATTGCCTGTGTGTGACGGTTACGTTGTTATTGCAGTGAGCTTATTGCCTGTGTGTGACGGTTACGTTGTTATTGCAGTGAGCTTATTGCCTGTGTGTGACGTGTTTACGTTGTTCATTCCAGTGAGTTATTGCCTGTGTGTGACCGCGTTACCGTGTTAATTGCCAGTGGAGTTTAATTTGCCGTGTGCTGACGCGCTTACGTGTTGTTTTGCCAGTGAGCTATTGCCTGTGTGGACGCGTTCGTTTTGATTGCAGTGGAGCTTTATTGGCCTGGTGGTGGACCGTTCACGTTGTTATCTGCAGTGCAGCTTATTGGCCTGTGGTACGCGTTACGTTGTTATTGCCCTGTGTAGTCGACGGTTTAAATCTTGTTATTGCAGCTGAGCTTATTGGCCTGGGTGTGATCGGTATGTTGTCTATTGCAGTGAGCTTATTGCCTGTTGTGTGGACGGTTACCGTTGTTAGTGCAGTGGCAGCGTATTGCCTGTGTGTGGACCGGTTACGTTGCTTCATTGCAGTTAGAGCTTATTGCCTGTGTGTGCACAGTCTTACGTTTGGTATATTGCAGGGTGACGCCTTATTGCCTGTCGTGCTTGACGGTCACGTTTTATTGCCTGTGTGTGAGGTTACGTTGTTATTGCCTGTGTGTGACGGTTACGTTGTTATTGCAGTGAGCCGATGCCGTACTGCCTGGACAACGTGGGTCTGATCCCGCCGCACGACCGCATAGCGTTTGGAGCAGCAGTTTGGCCCGGCTGGAGGCGTGGACGGTTGCCGCGCTGCGTCAGTCCGTGCTCGAGCTAGACTCGGCCGTGAAGAAACCGCAGGGAGAGCATCACACCGGCTGCTCTGCTGCACAATGATAACAGTCACACCATAGCTGTGATGCCGTGTACCAGGTGAGGTGTCTCCCAGCATGTGAACTCTAGCTGTCATGTGTGCTGTCTGTGTGTCTACTACATGTGCTGTCTGTGTGTCTACATATGTATGCTGTCCATGTGTTTACAGTTTATTTGCTGTCTAATGTGTTTAGCAGTATTTGCTGTCCATGTGTTTACAGGTGTTTCGCTGTCTGTATGTCTACATATGTATGCTGATCCATGTATTTTACAGGTAAATTTGCTGTCTGTGTGTCTAGCATATGTATGCATGTCATGTAGTTTACAGGATATTTGCTGATCTGTGTGTCTACATATGTATTGCTGTCATGTGTTACAAAGGTATTGCTGTCTGTGCGCGTCTACATATGTATGCTGTCCAGTGTGTTTACAGGTATTTGCTGTCGTGTCGCCTACAATATGTATGCCTGTCCATGGTTTACAGGTATTTGCTGTCTGTGTGTTACAGTATTTTGCTGTCTGCTGGGTCTACATATGTATGTTCCATGTGTTACATCGTATTTCTGTCTGATGTGTTCCTACAGTATGTATGCTTGATCCCATGTGTTTACAGGTAATTTGCTGTCATGTTTTACAGGTGTTTCTGCTGTCTGCGTGTCCTACATATGCTATGCTTTCCATGCTGTTCTACAGGTATTTGCTGTCTATGTGTTTACAGGTATTTGCTGTCCATGTGTTACAGGTGTTTGCCGGCTCTGTATGTCTATCATATGTATGCTGTTCCATAGTATTTACAGGTATTTTCTGTTCTGTGTGTTCTACATATGTATGCTGTCATGTGCTTACAGGTAATTTGCTGTTTGTGGTGTCTAAATATGTATGCTTCATGTGTGTACAGGCACTTTGCTGTCTGTGTGTCTTAATCAATGTATGCTGCTCCATGCTGTTTACAGGTATTTGCTGTCTGTGTGTCTACATATGTATGCTGTCCATGTGTTTACAGGTATTTGCTGTCCATGTGTTTACAGGTATTTGCTGTCTGTGTGTCTACATATGTATGCTGTCCATGTGTTTACAGGTATTTGCTGTCCATGTGTTTACAGGTATTTGCTGTCCATGTGTTTACAGGTATTTGCTGTCTGTGTGTCTACATATGTATGCTGTCCATGTGTTTACAGGTGTTTGCTGTCTGTTTATTTACAGGTTTCTGTTGCTGGTGTTGTGCATGCTGTCATCACCTCACAAAGCTCACAGCATTAGTCTACTCATCAACAGTGGAACGTTGGCTATCATACAGACTGTCCTCAGACTGCTAGGTATTAGAATACTCCTCAAAATTCATAAACTTCATAAAAAATGTTATATAAATTTGTAAACAAATTTATTATAAAACACTAAAAAACAGTTATTGTGGTCAGGTAAAATCACGAAGCTTATGCTAGAAAAACGCGTGTTGTAGGATTTATTCATATTCACTGTATAATCTATCTGTTAATCATGGTTAGCCCATGATGGGGCAAATAATATTGCGTAGATATTCAAAAAACTACATACGTATTGTACACGTATTCCAAACGTACTCCACACATATCGCAAACATATTACAAAACGTATGCATGTAGATGTTAGCATACAACTAGTCCAAAACTCCCACATAGATATTTCAGAAATATTCTAAAACCTACTACGTACATAAAACCTACTATGGCATAAATATTCTAAAACTGCTGCATACATATTGCATAAATATTCCATACGTACTGTATACATATCGCATACTATACGCACGTACCACTCGCGATTCCTCACGTTAACGACTTGCGATCGGCGGTCAGGTCCGGACCAGGATGGTCAGGTGGAGGATAAGAACGCCGGTCTGGTGTGCACAGTGCTGGAAGAGACGCGGCCCAAGCCCAAGAAGCAGCAGCTGCCTCTCACAGGACCCGAGCTCGCTGCCATGATGAAGATAGGAACACGCGTCGTGAGGGGACCCGACTGGAAGTGGGGAGATCAGGTAAGCTGCTGCTGGCTGGCGCTATGCTGCTACTGGCTACTAGCTGCTGCTGCTGGCTGCTGCTGCTGCTTTCTGCTGCTATGCTGCTGCTATACTGCCTGCTACTCACTGAATGCACTACTAGCTGCTGATGCTGCACTGTCTGCTGCTGCTGCTACTACGGATGCTACTACTGCTGCTCCTGCTGCTACTGCTGGCTACTACTACTGCTGCTACTGCTGATTGGCTCGCGCTGGCTGCTGCTCTGCTGGCTAGTAACACTGCTGCTGACTAATGTAATCATTATGACTAACATGTGAGACGCCTGCTTACTCAACCACTCTCCGTGTCTGAACTCCGTCTCCTGCACATCTTTCTCCTGCACGGCGGAGGTTCCTGCAGCTTCAGGTTCGTACTTGGCCCTCGCGGCCCATGCGTAGGAGTTGGTGCTGCTGTTGTCCCACTGCACACTGAACCCTCACCCAGCCCGTCTCTCCCAGCTCCCGCGATGACGGCGTCCCCTCCCGCCGGGGGTGGCCCGTCTATGTACACAACACACACACACACACAGACAGCACACGTTAGTCATTCACTTGCTTACCACTACACGCAAGTTGTATACTCTGCAGTGTCTCTATCGTTACAAGATGACAGTCCTCCCAGTCCTCCAGTGGTAGCACATCTTGGTTCGATCACATACTGATTGCACAGAAAACTGTGGAAGGTCGCTTGGAACATGTTCACGGATATTATTTCTGCGCTCGCGAAGCCATTAATCATTGAGCAGAATCGCACTAACTATGCCGTTTGTCACGAAGCTACGCATCATTAACGAAGCGCAAGGTGAAAAATAAGAGTAATCAAGATCAGAATAATATCACTTCCTTTTCATGACTGAAACGGCGCGACTGTTATTACGAAGCTACTGTGCATGACAATCGACGCACATCAAGGGAAAATTGGGCATTCGCGGCTGTCGCCTGTGGCCACGGAGCCACAACGTTTAGCCTGATCTCCCCACTTCCAGTCCGGTCCGCCTGCACCACCCTAGCATTACCTGATCTCCCCACTTCATCCGGTCGCCCCTCATCCACGCCTACATTACCGATCTCCCGCACTTCCAGTCCGGTCACGTTCACCACCTACATTACCTGATCTCGGCCACCTTCAGTCCGGTCGTCCTCCACCACCCTACATTACTGATCTCCCCACTTTCGCAGTCCGGTTCCCCTCACGCACCGACTACATTACCGCTGATTCCCACTTTCCATCCGGCGCCCGTCCCATTCACCCTACATTACCTGATCTCCCCACTTCCAGTCCGGTCCCCTCACCACCCTACATTACCTGATCTCCCCACTTCCAGTCCGGTCCCCTCACCACCCTACATTACCTGATCTCCCGAACTTGCCACCGTCCGGTCCTCACCACCCTACATTACCTGATCTCCCCACTTCCAGTCGGGTCCCCTCACCACCCTACATTACCTGATCTCCCCACTTCCAGTCCGGTCCCTGCATCACCCTACATTTACCTGATCTCCAACCACTTCCCAGTCCCGGATCCCCCCTCACCACCCTAACATTACCCCTGACTCGCCCACTTCCCAGTCCGGTCCCCTCACCACCGCTACATTACTTGGTCTCCCCACATTCCCAGTCCGGTCCCCTC
>NW_014579948.1:0-4041 GCF_000485595.1 Priapulus caudatus | reverse complement strand
GTAGTAGCAGTAATAGTAGTAGTAGCAGCAGTAGTAGCAGTAATAGTAGTAGTAGTAGTAGTAGCAGTAGCAGTAGCAACAGTAGCAGCAGCAACAGCACCAACAACAACAACAGCGGCAGCAGTAGCAGCAGCAGCAGCCGCAACAGCACCAACAACAACAACAGCAGCAGCAGCAGCAGCAGAAGGCCTAGGTTGTACTACGATGACTACACAGCCTAGGTCGCGTACTACGATGACTACAGTTTACCTTACACGATGACCAACCACGCAGCCTCATCTACGTCATACACCGCGCACGCGCTCACCTGTTTCTGTTCTCTGTCTCCGGCAGTCGTCGTGGTGACGAGGGAGGAGGAGGAGCGGAGGAAGCAGCAGCCGACAACGATGGCGCGTGCTGCATGTCTTCACGGACTGCGCATCCTGGCTGTATGCACGGCTAACCACGCTGAGGTTGCTCAACACGAGGCCGTATACACGCTGTGCGGACTACTGCGCACCCTGGTGGAGGCGAACAGCAAACAAAACACAAGCCAGCTGTCCCCCGGTAAGCCCAGCGCGTCGCTCTCTCACTAGAAGGTCGTCTCAAGGTCGTTCCGAGGTAGATTGACTAGGAACTGGCATCGCGGCCGGTTAAACCTTGCAGGTTTTATTTACGGAATAGATGAACAGATTAAGATGAATAGTAATAGCAATATTAACGAGTATTAAAACAAGTATTAGTGGAAAGTATAGCAGTTTACACATGAACGATTGATCAATCAATCAATCAATAATCGAATAGAATTGCGGTGAGATCTCGCGCGACCAATCGTGGTCTACTCGCTCGTAGTTTGCAGGCTCTCACTTGCCCGCAGCGGCGGCGGCAGCGGCGGCACCTACTATAAAGATAGTAGCTATTTTGCCATGAACGATCAATCACTCAATCATTAAACGAATAGAATCACGATCGACTCTCTCCTCGTTTGCAGGCTCTCGCTCTCCGGCGGCGGCGGCGGCATCGTCGCGGGTCGTCGTGCAGCAGCAGCACAGGGAGTGGTCGACGCTGGGATTCATACGAAGCCTCGCCGCCTCCCCCAGCATCTGTCGCGCTCTCAGCACCCCGCGATGGATCGAGCTGCTGCTGGGAATCGTCGGATGCTGCCGCGGCGAGGTTGGCGTCGCCGCGGAAACGCTCTTCAGTCAGGTGCGTGCATCATGGGTGTCGTTAGGGTGGGGGTGGATGTGTTGGTGCAATGGGTGGTGGTGGGTGCAGAGTGGGTGCAGTAGGCCTGTTCCACAAACTTACGTTGTTAGGATTTCCACTCGCACGTTTTTTCTTTGTTGTTACCTTGTATGTGAGAGTTGCCGTGTTAATGCATGTTGATGCCACACACACACACAGGTACTGACACTGCGGCTGCTGCGTGTGTTGCTGCCGTCATGGGAAGCATCGGAGGAGGGAGCGAGGATGGGAGACCTGGTAGAGAAGCTGTTTCACATCACAGGAAACATCCTCATGTCGTGCGCGTCCGACCCTTCCCTCGCACCACTAGGTATTCACACTGATGCTGGACCGGACTGGAAGTGGGGAGATCAGGTAACGTTGGTGGCTCCGTGGCCACAGGCGACAGCGCGAATGTGTTTCCCCCTGATGTGCGTCGATTGTCACGCACAGTAGCTTCGTAATAACAGTCGCGTCGTGTGATATTATTCTGATCTTGATTACTGTTATTTTTCACTAACTTGCATTCGTTAATGTGCGTAGCTTCGTGACAAACGGCAGTAGTTAGTGCAGTATTTTATTCTGCTCATGATTAATGGCTCGCGGCGCCGGAAATAATATCCGTGAACATGTTCCAAGCGACCTTCCACAGCTCCATCGAACCAAGATGCGCTACCACTGGAGGACTGGAGGACTTGTATCCTGTACAGATAGAGTATACACTGAGTCGTAGTTGTAAGCAGTGATGACTAACGTGTGTCTGTGTGTGTGTGTGTGTACAGGACGGGCCACCCCCGGGGGAGGGACGCGTCATCGGGGAGCTGGGAGAGGACGGCTGGGTGAGGGTGCAGTGGGACAACAGCAGCACTAACTCCTACCGCATGGGCCGCGAGGGCAAGTACGATCTGAAGCTGGCAGGACCTCCGCCCGTACAGGAGAAAGACGTGAAGGAGACGGAGTCAGACACGGAGAGTGGTGAGTAGCAGCAGCAACTCACATGTTATATAATGACTACATAGTAGCAGCAGTAGTAGTAGCAGCAGCAGTAGCAGCAGTAGCAGTAGCAGTAGCAGNGGCTGGTCGGGGTGCAGGGTGGTGGTGGGTGGCCTGCAGAGATGGGGCTTGCAGCTGGGCCTGTCACAAACTAACGTTGTTAGGATTAAGCTTTATAAGGTCATTCAATTAAGCGCGAAATTAATTTCAATCGCTCGTTTTTTTTGCTGGTTTACCTTGCCATTGCAGAATGTTAATGCATGTTGATCCCACAACACACACCACAGCGTGCTGACACTGCGGCTGGCTGCGTGTGTTGGCTGCCGTCATGGAAGCATCTGAGGAGAGCGATGGAATTACGAGACCTGGTAGAGAAGCTGTTTTCACATCACAGGAAACATTCTCATTGTTCCTTTGCCCTTTCCTCCCCCTTTTTTCTCTCCCCCGCCCCTGCGCGTCCGGACCCTTCCGCGCACACATAGTATTCACAGGATACATCAACTCATTCTAACGCATTTATCGAAAGTAACAGACTATTCACTTGATTATGGATGTATATATCATATGAGTGTGTATATATCAACGAGGCGTTTTATGGAACTTTTGCAACAATAGCATTAGATAGATACCTTCATAGGTTTGCATTGTGACTGGAAAAGTAGTAGTTTCGTGCCAAAAAGAAATGCTGTAAATTCAGCAGCTGTGTGTGCTGACTGTGTTGTGGCGTGTGTGTGACGTGTGTGTGATCGTGTGTGTGTGTACGTGTGTGTGACCGCCGTTGTGTTGGGGACGTGTGTGTGTGACGTGTGTGCTGACGTGTGGTGGTGTGACGCGTGTGTGTGACGCGTGTGTGCTGACGCGGTGTGTGTTGCACGTGTGTGTGTGACGTGTGTGTGACGTGTGTGTGACGTGTGTGTGTGTGTGTTACAGACGCGTCGCGACGCAGTAAGAAGCGTTTCGCGCCCGCGCGCCACCTCACCGCATCCTTCAGCAGCTGCGTTGTTGCCGAGGAGTTGGTGTGTCTGCTGCGTACGCTGCATGCGCTGCCAGCCTGGAACGACAAGATCAACGACTACATCGTTAGCAGGCTGAGTCGTCTGTCAGAGCTGCTCTCTCCTCAGCCTCCTTGCGATGCACCGGTGAGTGATGCGGATGCTAACGATGATGATGATGTAGAAACGTGAAATTATATGTATAGAAGAAATCATAATTAAATATCGAAATTATTAAAGATGAATGAATGAATTAATTGAGTAATTAAAGATTTTAATTACATAATGCATTGCTGCGAGACTCAGAATGACTTTTCGTCATGTCTTTTTGTGGACAATGCTTGTGTTGCAGCTTTTCGATTTTCTGGCTATATGTAGTTTTCTCCGTGTACTTTCACTTCGTAAGGTGAACATGAAGGTAGATGTGTAATCTATTATCAGAGTTGTGAAGTACCCTGGTAGAGATCCTCCGCCCATGTGCTATGTAGAGGGCGTTTGCAACATGGCGGAATGTATATTATATATTATGCTGTACAAGTCACAGTTATTAAGTACCCTTGTAGTCACGCTCCCCCCTCCTGCTCTCTTGCACTATGTATATGTGGGAGACGTTTTGCCACGCGGGGAGAAGTATACCACGCCACGCACCCTCGCCTTCTAACCGCCTTGCAACTGCACCGCTCTTGCCGCAGGTTGATGAGGGCGCCACCTCTCCCGCGGGATCGCTCCCGCACTCCCTCATGGCCATCCTCGCCGTCGTCGGCGGCGTTGACGCTCGTCCCCGCCTGGGGGCGCTAGTGCAGCAGGAGGAGCAGGGCGTCGGCACGGTGGCTCGCATCACGTCGTCGGGAAA
>NW_014579947.1:13585-23113 GCF_000485595.1 Priapulus caudatus | reverse complement strand
CTCAGTTTTCCATCGTCACCCATCACTGGCCAGTCGCCCAAACGGGATTAAACTGGCCCACCCATGGCTACACACGAACTCAAACCAACTTCGATTTTCGATGGGACCTCTCTATTATAATAATTATACAAGTGATTACTAAATTATTGATTAATATAATAATTAATTACTAATAATAATAATAATTATAACAACATATGTTTATATCACTCCTGAATTACAAATGAATATTACACCAATTAGTATCACTATTAATTACTATAATATTAATAATTAATATCATTATAATTAAAATCATTTGATTACGATTTCTTTTCTCAGTTGGGCGTACACGTACCATAAATCAGTTTGGCTATGATTTTTGTCTCAGGGTTTTTGAATGGATATTCGACTAGTGTTTACCAACAGCGGTCCTAGCACCACATAGCCTGCAATAATCATAAACAATCAGCCAGTTTTAGCTGTTATGTGTCTTCGCTCTATCGCCTTTTTCTTTCTTCGCCCTATTTCGTCTATTTACGTACGTCGATCACTCTTGCGCCGCGTTTCTCTCTCTCTTCTCGCGCTCTCCTCTTCTCTCCCCACACACACACCACCACACGCGGCGCGCGCGCACGCACGCACGCACGCACGCCACGCACTACGCTAACGGCACGCGCGCACGCACGCCGCCACCGCACGCACACCACACACACACACACACTTTCTATTTCTATCTATCTATATCTATATTTCTCTCTCGCGCGCGCGCTCTCTCTTTCCCTCCCTTCTCCCTCCCTCCCTCCCCCTTCCTCTCTACTCGTGTTGCCAGTGAGAACGTGTGTCCTGTAGTAGTGGATGTCAGTTTTAAACACCAGCCCTTTCTAACACTTCTCCCCTCCTCTCTCTCTCTCTCTCCCTCCTTTCTTCCCTTCCTCCTTTCCTCCCTCGCCTCCCTCCCTCCCTCCCTCCCTCCCTCCCCTCCCCCCTCCCTCCCTCACTCCCTCCCTCCCTCCCTGCCCTCCCTCCCTCTCCCTCCTCCCTCCCTTCCTCCCTCCCTCCCTCCTGCCCTCCCTCCTCCCTCCCTTCCTCTCTACTCCTGATTTACAGTGAGAACGTGAGTTAGTATCTGATGTCATTTAACACCAGCCCTCGAACAGGTTCTCCCAGCTCCTCTGCATTTAACTCTGCATGACCTTTGGCGATGCTTGTAACCTTCGGAAAACATTCATCGCACACGGAGCGCTGCTATAATATATGGGCAATACAAACGCTCGAATAAATATATCAAAGCTACAATTAATATTAACATAAATGAAAATTGATGCATATTATATCATCATATTATAATTACATAGAATTAATAATATATATTTTATAAATAATAATTTTGTATAATATAGATATAGATATAGATATATAGATTAGATATATATATATTAGGACTGAAGCTGAATTACACAGACTTTTCATGAGTTTGCCCTCAGTTGATCTGCTGATGGATCGGATCCACATCTAGAACCAAGCCAGGCTGAAAACCAAAACAAACTATAGTATATATATATATATGCTATATATATATAGATATATATAATATGTATATATTATATATATAATATATAATATATATATATATATATATTATCGTGTGTCGTGTGCGGGCGTGCTGCTCTGCTGTAGCGTAGCGCTGCGTGCGTCCGTGCGTGCGTGCCCGTGGTGCGTGCGTGCGTGCGTGTGTTATGTGTGTGCGTGTGGTGTTGCGCGCGTGCCGCCCTTCTTACTTTCACGCCCGTCGCATAGTAAAGCGTCGGAAACTTAGTCTTGGTAGGGAACATGATTTTTCTTGTTGTTGCCGCGAAGGGAAACCTGTGGTAGCAGGCAGAAAGAGAGATCGAGAGAGAACGAGAGAGAGAGAAGAGAGAGAGGGATGGAGAGAAGATGAGGAGAGACGAGAGCGAAGAGATGAGAGAGAGAGACTGAGAGAGCGGGATAGAAGAGCAAGCAGATGAGAGAGACGAGAGGAAAGAGAGAGAGAGAGAGACGAGAAGAGAGAGAGAGAGACGAGAGGATGCAGAGAGAGAGAGCAGTGAGTAAGAGAGATGAGCAGCACGAGAGCAGATATAGGGCAGAGCGGAGAACAGCGCAGTGGAAGAGCAGTGTCCGAATGAGGAAAGAGAAACAGAATAAGATGAAGACGCAGCGAATTCTGGACCTGACGGTGTTCTGCACAGGCATAAGGAGACCGGCTTGCCATGGCTACAGTAAGCGCACGCACCACACATATCACACTCACACGCAGAGCACTTCATATCTACTGTAACTTTTACTCACACTCAAACTGATACTTACTCAATATTTACCTGTAACCTCTTACTCATATTTACCTGTACTTAATCTTACATCACACTCACCTGTATACTTTTATCTCATACTTTACCCTGTACTTAATTTACTCACACTCACCTATAACTTTACTGCATTATTTACCTCGTAATCTTAATTTACTCACACTCACTGGCTAACTTTACTTCGATACTTTACCTGTAACTTAATTACTCACACTCACCTGCTTTTTTTCTTAACTTTATCAGTTTTTACCCTGCTAACTTGCATTTTCTCACACTCACCTGTAACTTTACCCAATTACCTGTAACTTGATTTTCTCACACTCACCTGTAACTTTACTGCAATTTACCTGTAACTTAATTTACTCACACTCACCTGTAACTTTACTCATATTTTACCTGCTAACTTAATTTACTCAACTCACCTCGTAACTGTTACTCAATATTTACCTAGTACTTAATTATACTCACACTCACCTGTACTTTACTCATTATACCTGTAACTTAATTTACTCACACTCACCTGTTAACTTTACTCATATTTACCCCCGTAACTTAATTTACTTCACACTCACCTGTAACTTTACTCATATTTACTGCCTAACTTGATTCTTCTCACACTCACCTTGTACTTCTACTCATATTTTACCTGTAACTAATTTACTCACACTTCAACCTGTAACTTTACTCATATTATACCGTGTTAACTTATTTACTCACCACTCACCTGTAACTCTTACTCATACTTTACCTGTAACTTTCCTCCACATCATATTTACCTATGACTTTACTCACCTCACATTGTGACTTTACTCCACACTCACTGGTGGACTTTACTCACACTCACCCGTGACTTTACACACACTCACCAAGTGACCTTTACTCACACTCGCCATGCTGACTTTACTCATACTCACCTGCTGACTTTTCTCATATTTACCTGATGACCTTTACTCACAACCACTTTGTGACTGTTACTCACACTCACCGTGACCTGTACTCACACTCACCCGTGACTTTACTCACACTCACCAGTGACTTTACTCACACTCACCTGTAATCTTTACTCATAGTTTACTGTTAACTTTCCTCAGTATTTACCTATGACTTTACTTCATACTCACTTGTGACTGTACTCACCACTCACCCGTAACTTTACTCACACTCACTTGTGACTTTTACTCACCTGTGACTTTACTCACACTCACCCGTGACTGTACTCACACTCACCCGTGACTTCACTCACACTCACCTGTGACTTTACTCATACGCACCTGTAACTTCACCCACACTCACCTGTGAATTTACTCACCTGCAGCAGAAACACGGCGCACTTGTTTGAAACGTAGCCGGAGACGTCGCTCGTCTGTATCGCCAACACGCGCGGCGTCGAGCGAGCGCACACGGACGACATTTTCTCGCACGAATCGCATCAATTCCCCGTCCGCCACGCAGTCGTACGGACTCTCTACCCGCGATTCTATACGCTCGCGAATACGACTGGATATCAGTCAGCGGACGATACGGTTCCACGCGCGCGGTGACGTACGCGCCCCCTGTCGACTTTACATGCACGTGGCGCCACCTGAAGGCTACAAAACAAAGCTAAAACACAGTTGGACCAAATTGAACCTGTATTTCGGTTAGTGAACATGGTCTAGACAAGAGGCAGCCCCGACCTCGCCTGAAGCGCGAAAACGCCACGTAGCGGCAACTAGCACAACTACGCTGCACTCTCACGAATACTTTCCCAGTTTAACTTTTAGTTTGACGAAAACGGGGGCAAAACGAGCTAGGGAGAGTTGAACAGACTCTCACATGTAAGTGTGTGTGTGTGTGCGCGCGCGTATGTGTATGGGATATGTAATGTATGTCATATGTATATAATGGTGTACACGTATGAGTGTCAAAAGATGTTAAAGTGTACCTTAATTACTTTGCTTGTACAGACTTTGCTGAAGTTTTTTTATGGTTTCTATTCTTATTTTTTCTTCATGTTGTATGCACTGTTTTGTACTGTATCACTCAGAAAATCTATCACTTTAACTGCTCAACACTATTGAATTTATCAGTATGTCCATATATATAAATATAAGTGTGTGTATGCGTGCGTATGTTTGTGGAATATCAATATGTATATAATGGTGTCTCTAGCCTTGCCTTCTCATTCTCCCCGATCATACCTGACTCCCTGTAAAGTTATTTAGCTGCACCATGAAGAACAACAAATAGACCCAAAGGAACAAAGACAACCCTGCCAGAGCTTCGAGTATAATTCATTAGTCACTTAATCCTTCTTGGCCATCCGCCATAACTGTCTCAACGTACACCATTATACTTCCATATCTAACTGATAATCTACAAACATAAATCACGCCAACCGCCCCATACCACCAAAAACTTATAATTTAATAATAACTCTCGGAATAACCTGTCAATTTTTTCACAATAAGTGTTTGTCGGAGCAGTTTCTAGTCGTGTTCTGTGTCGGTAGTATGGCTGGCTGCGGGCGGTCCGGGGGGGGTTGGTTGAAAGATGAGCACTTTCTTAACCGGCATCTTACAGACAAATTGGTCAGGAATAATAGATCGACAGCACGAGTATCAGCAAACATTCCTTAACAGAACTTCGCCGTAAGCAGATAGAATTTTCCGTATTCTATTAGCCATTCACTACTTTTATTGAAACGCTCCTCTCCAAGTTGCGCCTGTTCCCGGCCGCTGGGTGCATAAACAACACATCTCTTTGCTCGACACCAGAACCTTGAGCAATATATTTACTATCTAGCAGCGGCGATAAGGTCTTATCTATGTCCCTTGACCCTCTGTTTGTACTCTCGCTCGTATTAGCTTATCTCTGGCTCGACTTAAGATATAATTAATATATCAATACTATAATATATATAGGGTTAGGGTTAGGGTTAGGGTTAGGATTAGGGTTAGGGTTAGGGTTAGTCAGAAATAGCTAAACGAGCGAGGTCAAACAGAGGTCAGGGGGACATAGACCCTACGATCACTATTAGGGGCGTTAGTACTAACTTTTGATGTAACAAATTACCTGCCGTTCTGTTCCAACTTTGTGGAAATTTCTTCTAGTGCTACTTGCCGCTTGTACCTATCCTTGAATTCTACAGATGATACATCGCATAAACACCGATATTACGGCCATAATTCAATTAATTTCTCCTCCAGCTGAACTTCTCCAACCATTCCGCAGGGGGCTGCCATGTTGAAATCACGTGACTCGCTTAACCGCCTGCTATTGGTCGGCTTCATAGAGGCGGCTCTGCATACATCTACCGTAGTCTGTTTTGATGTACATGTATAGCGCTGCGAGGATAGATATATGTATCTAGATGTGTGTATAGTAGTGTTTCTATTAGACACATTTGTCTCACAAGTCTTATGCGCTGTCTCAGGATACGTTACAGGTCTCTCAGAGCAAATAGAACTTGTCTCAGTCTACGTAACAAGTGTCTCAGTCTACGTTATAGTGTCTCAGAGCAAGGAGAACTTGTCTCAATCTATGTCATAGTGTTTCGCGCGTCTAGAACTTGTCACATATGCCGTCATGATTGTCACTCAAGGTGCATATACGCGGGTCAACACGAAACAGGAAGAGCGAAATTAAATTTTCCACCATAATACAAAGTTTTATTCATTACATCACATTTTCGTACATTTTTTTTATAAAAATACAAGATTCTTTATCTTCCCTTATTTACAAAAAAGATCGCAATAGGCTGTTCCATATCAGCAACCTTCGGCTGGCATTTTTCGACCCCAGAGTTTTCGTATTTTAACCCTCTCTTCACGGTAGCTAATTGACTATATCTACCGGACACACATGACTCTTTTCTTCCTTTCCCTCGGAAAACGCAATGCCAAAACACCCGACCCCCGCAGCCATCGATCGAAAAATGGAACAGCCCGGATTTCGGTTCCGGAATCCGGCCACCCACGGATAGTCCGCGAGCGCAAGCCGGGTCGAAGCCGGACAGCGTCCGGAAAAAAGCCACCGAAAGTTCAAAAACACGGCGTTCGTTTGTTTTCTATTCTACGGTCCCGAGAAAAAATTGGCTACGTTTTGTAAAGAAGCTGCACAAACATTCATGAACAAGCGCCCCTTACAGAGGCTGCCCCCCTGCCGAAACCCCCCACGCTGGCTGCCCCCTCCCCCCGCACCCCCTCCCCCAACACGCGTTAGCATGCCAAGCTAAAATTGCCTAAGGAACTTCGCCGTGTCTTACAAGCAAAGCGGTTCGTAGACGGGCGCGCGTCCGTTCCGCGCGCACGCAAGGCGGGCCGCGAACGAGACGCAGCGCCCGTCTAAGCGAGCAAGACGCGGCGCATCGCGGGTGACAGCGGTGAAGGGATCGTCGCCGTAGAGCGGCAACCAATGAGCAACGAGCACTGATTACGTCAGCGTGGGCCGCTCGGGGACTCTCCCCCACGGCTGTTCCAGCATGCTGCCGCTACCCCCTGCTCTCTCACGCTGGTCCGCGTGGAAGGAGAGAATGCAGCGGGGAAATAAATAAAACCTCGAAATAATATTAAACATTTATATCTGTCTGCGATAACATTTTTTATACAACGTATATACAAAAAGGTACAGCCACTGATTCTTTCCTATCTCTCTGAGGCAACCGAATTTCTCTGGTACAAGCTTGGAGGGAGAGACATTTATACAAAAACACCTATTTGACCATATTTTCCTTAGAAAAATCCCCATCACCCAAGCACCCCACAAACGCAGAATACAATTTGAGCATTTTTTGTGAAACAAAGTTGTCGCTATTTTGATCTCATACCCAGAAATAAAAAAATTCACAATAAGGTACCTCAGAGAAATTTTCGAATGAATTTCCTAACCTGCACCACGACGCCGCATTTACATCGTTCATGAATATTATTATTATAATTATCATAATTAAACACAACTTTGTGAACTCAACCGAAATAAATTAACTCCGAATCGTACGCTATTTACAATTGGCTAGTCTGGTTTTAAATACTCCGCTATACGATGTATACTTTAATGTCAATTTGGTACATTTTAGAGTGGAGAGACAAATCAGGAGTAGGTGGCCAGGCCCATCCAAGCCTCCTAAAACCACTGCGTCCCGGACGATAGCCTACGCACACACACGCCGTTACACATGGCACGCACGCACGCACGCACGCACGGGGAAGTACTGGTTTACACCAAGCGTACACATACATTGCACACGTACGTACGCACGCACTCAAGTGTGTGCACATAACGATAACGATAACGATAACGCACGCACGCACACACATACACACACAAATTTCCTGTACAATTGTCTCTTAACATTTTGCATTGATGTTGCCTTGCACAGCGCAATAATCAGCTGGAGTCTGGAGTCGGCCGTATGTCGAGTCGTTTTAGCACCAACTGGGTTTCCAGAGCTGCTGCTGCTGCTGCTGCTGCTGCCGTTGTCATGACGACCCCGCGAGGTCATCGGAGGTCATCACACACACACACACACACACACACACAGGTGCAGTGAACTAGGTGTGACACACGTGGGGGAAGGTCTCCAGTGGAATGTGTCGGAGAGGAAGGGGAAGAGGAGGCGGCGTCACGTCGCCTCCCCCGCCGTCCTCCTTGTCGAAAACACGAGTGTGCGTGAAAACGGTCCACACGTCGGAAGTCTCCCGTGCGCTGGGGCGGCGGCGGCGAGACGGGGGAGGCAGTGGCGCCCCCTAACGTCCGCACGCGCGCGCCCAGCGGAGTCTTCTCTCGTCCTGTGCGAGAGCGTGCGCGGGAGAGAGATCGCGTGCGCAATTGATATGTCTTCTTCTTCTTCTCCTCCTCCTCCTTCGGTCGTGTTAACGCGAAGCGGTGACACTGGGGACACGCGTCGCCAGGCGGCTCCGGCGTTGGCTCCGCCACACGCGTCTTGGCACATAGGCTGCGGGCGTCGGCCCGCCGCCAGTGGGCGTCACCGCCTCCCCGGCTGCCGTGAGCGAGTGTTCGTTCGTTACCGCGCGGTTGCTACGGCGACGTCGGGGGTTGCTAGGCGCCGGCGCGGCATCACAAGCTCTCCTGGCTGGAGGTCGAGGACTGGTCGAGCGAGCGGTGCGTGCACGTGCGCCGCATGGTGGACAGCGCCGGCTCGTGTGGCGCCCCCTGCTTCAGCCAGCGGTGGCTGAGCAGATCCTCAAGGCACGGTCGATC
Organism: Priapulus caudatus; assembly: GCF_000485595.1. Lineage (NCBI taxonomy): Eukaryota > Metazoa > Priapulida > Priapulimorpha > Priapulimorphida > Priapulidae > Priapulus > Priapulus caudatus. Next base: position 14,585 of record NW_014579947.1, on the reverse strand, counting down.
GGAAGGCTTCACTGAGAGACACTTCTTGATGAGATCACGACATTCTGCAAGAGAGGAGAGAGAGAGACTCGTTAGACATCATGTGTGTAGCATATCTACGATTCTATATATGTTATATATGTATGTATTCTACACCAAACGCGCGAGTAAGATAGAGTGAGTGAGTGAGTGAGTGAGTGAGTGAGTGAGTGAGTGAGTGAGTGAGAGAGAGATAGAGATAGAGATAGAGATAGAGATAGAGAGATAGAGAGAGATAAAGAGATAGAGAGAGATAAAGAGATAGAGAGCAAGAGAGAGAGAGAGTGAGAAACAGAGGTCATGCACAAGCATTCATTCCACCACCCCCCCTAGACGCCGTCTATCTGTCTGGCCTGCTTGACTCCTCACCCAGCAGCAGCAGCCAGCAATTTCAACCTCACCACTTATCCCCCCTCCCCTCCTCCCTCTCTCCCCTCAGCAATGGCTGGTGGTTTTGTTTGATTGACCCAATTTGCGAGGGCCGAGGCAAGCCGTAATGGCCTGCCCCTTGCGCCTGGGACACACACACGCCAGCTGGTATTAACCTCCCCCAGCACATTGCGGCCAATGGGTTGGCCAGTCATCCCCCTCCTCCCCCTCCTCTCCCTCCCACGCCTCCCCTCCCAGGGTGCTGGCTGATGCCACACAGACATCTTGGGTGCTGACAGCTAGTTTCCTGTCCGAGGATCATTCGTGTACAAACGTGTACCAAAAGAGAGAGAGAGAGGGGGAGGAGGGGGGGGGGTACCAAGGCCAGCTGATGCCCCCCTCCCCAGCCCACCCAGCATTGTCCAGGGGTAGCGTGTAGGAACATGCCAGCACATGGTCACCTGGTGGGTGGAGAAGGCAGGTGCGTGCAAACCCAGCCCTGCATTCCTGAAGATTTCTACATCTAGAGGGCGAGCGAGCGAGAGAGACAGAGACAGAGACAGAGACAGAGAGAGAGACAGAGACAGAGACAGAGAGAGAGAGAGAGAGAGAG
>NW_014579947.1:11940-13472 GCF_000485595.1 Priapulus caudatus | reverse complement strand
TGTGTGTGTGTGTGTGTGTGTGTGTGTGTGTGTGTGTGTGTGTGTGTGTGTGAGAGAGAGAGAAAAAGAAATACATAGGGGAAGAGAGTGAGTCGGAGTGAGCGAGAGCAAATCTGTCCCCAGGTCCGTGCGACCCTCCTCCCTCCTCCCCCTCTCTCCCGCACCCTCCTCCCTTCTTCCCCGCAACCCACGCACCCTCCTCCCCCTCTCCCCGCAACCCACGCACCCTCCTCCCCCTCTCCCCCGCAACCTCCTCTCGTGAAGCGTGAAGCCACCACGCGTGTACTAACCTGCGGAGGGATGGCCGCGGAAGACGACCTCTCCTCTCAGGATCTTCTCGTCCTCTTCGAACGGGATGTCGCCGCACACCATGTCGTACAGCAGTATGCCCATCGACCACACGGTGGCGCTCTTCGCGTAGTAGCGATTGTACTTGATCCATTCGGGAGGGCTGTACACTCTCGTGCCTGTAGCATAGAAGATAGGGTGCGTGCCATGAGTGAGCTGTCTGCGTGAGTGAGTGAGAGTGAGAGAGAGAGAGGGGGAGAGGGAGAGGAAAGCGAGAGAGAGAGGGGGAGAGGGAGAGAGGGAGAGAGGGAGAGAGGGAGAGGAGAGTGAGAGAGAGAGGGGGAGAGGAGAGCGAGAGAGAGGAAGAGAGAGAAAGAGAGCACGCGCGAAAGAGAGAGGGCAGAAGGGGAGAGAGAGATAGATAGATAGATAGATAGAGAGAGAGAGAGAGAGAGGAGAGGGGAGGAGGGGAGGGAATGTGTGTGTGTGTGTGAGACTGTGAGATAAATAGAGAGAGGGGGGAGGAGGGGAGGGAGAGAGTGTGTGTGTGATAGATAGATAGAGCGAGAGATAGATAGACAGAGAGGAAGAAAGAGATCGCGCATGAGAGGGGGGGGAGGCACTATCTCTCCAAGCATATCTATACAAATCAACTGCTGTGATATTCAGATGTTCGTATCAAGGTTACACGGAGCAGGTAGCAGCATAGCCTGCAGGTAAACAATAGCACTGCTGGCTACTCACTGCCTCCCTGCTAGGGCGTTAATTACAGGCAAGCCTGTTAATTACATACGAGCATGACGTCAGCATCACCTGGCACTCTGCCAACACTGCACTCACACTACACCTGTAAACACTCGATAACGCGCCGGCTTATGACTATCTGCTGCTGCTGCTGCTGTTGTTGTTGTTGTTGTTACTGTTGCTGCTGCTGTTGTTGATGTGGCTGCTGTTGCTGTTGCTGTTGCTGTTTCTACTACTATATAGCTGCTACTGCTAATGCTGCTGCTGCTGTTTCTACTACTGCTGCTGCTGCTGCTGTTCCTACTGCTGCTACTGCTGCTGCTTCCCATCCTTGGAGGAACCACCCAGATAAGATTGCGCCCACGTTTTTACGCGCGCGTTTTTGCAGCGATTGCTCGAATGCTCCGCCGCAGGAATGTAACCAAATCCATCAGCTGTCTGTGTCTGTGTCTCTCTCTCTCTCTCTCTCTCTCTCTCTCTCTCTCTCTCTCTCTCTCTCT
>NW_014579947.1:8261-11505 GCF_000485595.1 Priapulus caudatus | reverse complement strand
GAGAGAGAGAGAGAGAGAGAGAGAGAGAAAGCGACAGCGAGCGAGAGAGCGAGAGAGAGAGACAAACAGAGAGAGAGAGAGAGACAAAGAGAGGGAGGGGCGCTTGTCCTATCCGCTATCATAAAACACCTATGACATCAACAGCACACGTGTTTTATCCATCCATCCTCCCCCTTATCTCCGATCTGGGCGAATCTGCCAGACAGACAGTTCTGATATCGCTACCAAGCGGTGCACATTTTATAGCCTGACACTGCCCAGTACCCGCCAGCAGACAATGAAAGCAAGGAGGGGGAGGGAGGGGGAGGGGGAGATGGGGGGTCAGGCTAGCGGTTACACAGTAGCCACAACCAGCTGCGCACGCTATCTCACTAGCACCACCAGGCACCCAGTAGCACTCCCCCCTCCATGCCACCCACCTGGTGGGCAGCCCGCATTCGACCTTCAAATGCAATCCCGCCACCTCCCCCCCCCCTCTCCCCACCACACCAAAGCCAGGCGTGACTAATCAAATCAAAGGCTGACGGGAAAAACTAGCCGATAAAACAACAGGGCCTGCCCAGCAGCAGGAGGCCTGGACGCTGGAGCAGCCAGCCCAGACGTGGGAAATATAGCTCCTCTAGGGGGGGGGGGAAGTAGCACGCACGAGAGGGGGAGAACCCACGTGCACGCAAGCGGGAATCGAGTCGCACGAGAAAGAAACCCAGTTGCACGATGATGAAAAATGTAACTCCACTAGAGAGGAGGCGAGGGACCTAGCACGACCACGGAGGAGTAGAGGAATGAGGAAGATGGGGAGGGAGGATGATGGGGAGGAGGATGGGGAGGAGGAGAGGGACCTAGCACGACCACGGAGGAGTAGAGGAATGAGGAGGATGGGGAGGAGGATGGGGAGGAGGAGGATGAGGAGAAGGATGAAGAGGAGGAAGCGGAGGAAGAAGAAGAAGAAGAACCACTTGGCTAACACACAACCCCCGCAACCCACCGCACAAGCAGCAGCAGCAGCAGAAAAACTAACACCACATTCCATGATTCGCAATCACACAGCACAAGTGATGACCACTCTACACGCTCGCTCGCCATGCGCGCCCCCTTCAGGGAGGAAACAGAACCACGCGCAGGCGCAAGCGCAAGCGCACACACAAGAGGTTATTAGTACAGGCCATAATAAGCTGACCAACCATCTCCAACCATACAGCATGCAAATGCAGCGGCCAGTTCCGAATGAGGTCACGCAAATAAATGAGAGAGGGGGAGGAGGGGGGGAACACACACATACACAGGCACATATATAGACGTGCATAGGGCACAGCGTAATTAACGCGTGGGGCTACGCCAGTGATCCGTACACTAGGGGGTGTGTTCAACTGCTGGAGCGGCAATAAGGATAATGAGGTGGGTTACTCCCCGACTGAAGGCCAGGCTATATACAGATGCTCAGAGCTCTCTCTCCCTCTCTCCCCCTCCCTTTCCCTCCCCCTTCCCTCTCTGTCATGCTTTCGCTCTCACTTTCTGTCCACGTTGGGGTGTGGACAGAGACATGAGTGAGTCGTACCAGGCACAGGCGTTTACTGTAAACAGTTCGATGGATGGAGAGGGGAGTGCTACTGATAGACTGATAGTAGTCCTAGTCCGCTGTGTGAGTCACACCACGTATGGCCCTCCTCTTTCTCTCTTTCTCGCTCTCTCTCTCTCTCTTTCATTCTTTCTCTCTCTCTCGCTCGCTTGCGGCTGTTACTGCTGCTGTTGTTGTTGTTGTTGTTGCTGCTACTGTTGTTGTTGTTGTTGTTGTTGTTGTTGCTGCTGCTGTTGATGCTACTGCTGCTGCTGCTGCTGCTAACAACTTCCTCGGCGACGTGTGATGGCATCTATATTACGGACGCTGAACGCGCGGGGGCCGGATGCGGCGTTGCTAGGGCGACACCCACCGCCACGTGCGCATCCTCCCCCCACCCCCACACCCCTCCGCATCCCAATCTCATCTCCTCCCCCATTTCTTTGCCGAAGAGAAACACGAGACCCATATCCTGTCCTCGGCTGACCGACAAACACAAACAAACTCAGTGGGCAACTTCCCAGTTTCCCCCGCCGGCCAGAGGCAAAAATTCCCGAGCCCATGTCAGGGGCCATTCCCAATTAAGGGACGCTATATAGTTTTCCCGTGGCAGCGATCCGCGATGGCTATTTTTAGTTTTCCAGCGCCGGCGATATGCGATATACGCGCGCGGGCTGGGATGCAAGCAACGAATGCAACAGCAGCAGCAGAAGCAGCAGCAGCAGTAGCAGTAACAGCAGCAGTGGTAGTAGAAGCAGCAGCAGTGGTAGTAGAAGCAGCAGCAGCAGTAGCAGTAGCAGCAGCAGCAGTAGCAGTAGCAGCAGTAGCAGTAGTAGTAGCAGCAGCAGCAACAGCAGCAGCAGCAGCAGCAGCAACACTTCACTGCTCCTCCAACCTCCACCACCGCCGCCGCCGCGCAGAAACTTTATATGAGTTTGAAAGTTACAAAGGTCACACATGTCTAATAGGGAGCGATGCGGGTCGGCTGGCAGGTGAAGCAACTCCCCTTAGTTTTACAAGCACGCAGATCTAGTTTCTCTCTCTCTCTCTCTCTCTCTCACGCTTTACCTCCCTTGCTCGCAATCTCTCTGTCTCTCTAGGCTCGCGCTCTCTCTATCTCTCTCTCTCATATGATCTCTCGCTCTTCCTCGCTATCTATCTCTTTCCCTTTCGCTCTTCCTCGCTACCTATCTCCTTCCCTTTCGCCCTCTCTCGCTCTTCCTCGCTATCTATCTCCCTCCCTTTCGCCCCCTCTCGCTCTTCCTCTCTATCTATCTCCCTCCCTTTCGCCCCCCTCTCCCTCCCTCTCACCTTCTCTCACGCGCCAGTAAGATCACACGCTCCCCATGGATTAATCACGATATATATTCATCATCATCAGCGGCAGCAGCGGCCGCCGCCGAGGAGGAACTCTTCAGCAACAGTAGTAGGGCGGAGTCTTTAATCGCGCGCTCACGCAGCACAGCGCAGCGCAGCCGACAATTTAAAAGGGGACGACATTCCACGCATAGCGGTGCGCGTGAGTCACCGCGGGCTGATGTGTGCGTGCGCGCGTGCGTGCGCGTGTGTGTGTAATTGGGCAAGATCTCGGCTGCTCTGTCTGGCGAGCGCGGGAAAACTGGATTCTCTCTCTCTCTCTTTCTCTCTCTCTCGCTCTCTCTCTCTCTCTCGCTCTCTCTCTCTCTCTCG
>NW_014579947.1:6511-8061 GCF_000485595.1 Priapulus caudatus | reverse complement strand
AGCTCTCTCTCTCTCTCTCTCTCTCTCTCTCTCTCTCTCTGAGTCGCCCCTCTCTCTCTCTCTCTCTCTCTCTGCGTCCTCCTCTCTCTCTCTCTCTCTCTCTCTCTCTCTGAGTCGCCCCCTCTCTCTATGTGCGTGCGGGTGTGTAGGCGTGATCGTCTGCGTGTGGCACGCAGACGCGGCGTGGCGTGGCATGGTATGGCATGGCGGACCGCCGGCGTGCCAACCGTCTAGCATGACGCGCCCAAGGTCGTGAGAACGAGGCGGCATTTTCGCCCCCCCCCCCACACACACCACCACGCACGCAGACGCGCGTGGCTGCGCGCGAAAGACAAGGATGCTGCTGCTGCCGCTACTGCAGCAGACGAAATACTACCGAGTCATGCCAACGTTGCAACAAACTACTACGTACTTTTCTCGTCGATGTCGAAATCTCGTGAGAGAAAAAAAATCGCGATGACAATGACGCGCCGTATTTTTGCACCGTCACAATCACTATCAGCGCCTGCCGTTTTACGGCCGCACGCACGCACGCACGCACACCACCAGACGTCTAGACAGCCCGTGGTGGTAAGGTCACCAACAGCACTCGTACGTACCGCCTGGTACTGCATGTGCCAGCGTGAGAGAGGGAGAGGGAGATAGAGAGAGGAGAGGGACCGCCCCTACGCGCGCGACCGTACACACAAAGGGGAGAGACAGATCGCAAGCAGATGGCTGGTGAGAGAGACAGAGAGAGCGAGATAGCGGGCGGTGATAGAGGCAGGCAGTTGCAGCAGCAGCAGCAGCAGTAGATAGCAAGCAGTCACTGACCGACCAATGACGCCCAGGCAGCGGCAGCAGCGGAGAGGGAAAGAATTAATTGTCACACCCCCACGGCCTCACCATCCTCCCACGAGTCCCTCCGCACGCGGGCGTGTAGAAAAACTGCGAGCGCATATATATATTATATATATGGGACATAGAACTCTAGCCGCGGCCAACAACCCTAGGATCATGAGAGCGCGAGAAAGACACGCACAGGCACGGAGAGAACCAGTCCTTCCTCTGCCAAGCCAACCAGTCGGGCAGGTTTCGCGAGGTGTGCTGGTCATTGGCTCACAACTGGAATGCTACACTGGTCGTTGGCACAGAGAGAGAGAGAGAGAAAGAGAGAGAGAGAGCGCGCGCGCGCGAAAGCGAGCGAGAGAGAGAGAGAGAGAGAGAGAGAGAGAGAGGGAGCAAGGGAGCGAGGGAGCGAGAGAGCGAGAGAGTATGTGTGTGTGTGTGTGACTGTGTGTGTGTGTGTGTGTGTCTGTGTGTAAGAGAGGGAGGGGGAGGGGGAGACTAGCTGCCTGCACGTATCAGACAAGACGCCATACAGAGGTCCACTTTGACTCACAATGTTCAGTCACAATGACCCATTCAGCTGCACACGAATAGGGCTGAACAATACTGTCTGGAAGCAAGCAAGCAAAAAGAGCGAGAGAGAGAGAGAGGAGCGTGAGTAAAGGGAGCGGGGAGAGAGAGAGAGAGAGAGAGAGAGAGGGAGCGTGAGTAAAGGGAGCGGG
>NW_014579947.1:1205-6167 GCF_000485595.1 Priapulus caudatus | reverse complement strand
GAGAGAGAGAGAGAGAGAGAGAGAGAGAAAGAGAGAGAAAGAGAGAGAGAGACCGCGAGCGACAGAGAAAGAGAGAGCACGAGGGGTAGTGCTGGTAGATAGAGAGAAGGACGACGACCACCCCAGCCCTCTCTCTAAGCATAAACAAGGTCCCCACACATCCCGGACGAGGCACCCTGCTAGGGGGAAACAAAAGCTGCCGGGGGACTAACATTTCCAGTCCCGCGCACCAACAATGCGGGGCCGCAGATTGGGATACGGTCACAAGGCCAGCGTGTGTGTGTGTGTCCGTGTGTGTGTGTGTGTGTGTGTATGTGCGCGCGCGTGCGTTCGTGTGTGTGGTGTGTATATGTGTGCGTGCGCGCGCGTGTTTGTGTCCGTGTGTGTGTGTGCGTTCGTGTGGTGTGTATATGTGTGCGTGCGCGTGTATGCGCGCCTGTATGAAAACAAGGGCCCTGGATCCGTGGAACAAGTGGGAACTAATGAGCCAAGGCCCGCCACTGCGGCCTACTTCTGTTTACGGTGTCAAGAGGGTAATCTCTGCTGTGGACAAAGCTGCGTGGCCGACGCCGCGCCACTACCATGTGTGTGTGTGCGTGTGCGCTGTGGAGAAAGCTGTGCATGACTGGGGAGTAGGGGAGTGAGGGCGACACCAACAACACATGCGGGGGGGGGGGACCGTCGCCGTACGTAATACTAAGCACCTACACAACATCGTTGGTGATTGTTCGTGTGATGCTGCGGCCGTGGCCAGCGATTACCATGTTTACGCAGCGTCGCTGTATCAGCAATATTAGCATCAGCAGCATCAGCACCAGCATCATCAGCATCAGCAGCATCAGCATCATCAGCAGCATCAGCATCATCAGCATCAGCACCAGCAGCATCAGCATCAGCAGTACAGAAGCAGCATCACCACCACCAGCAGCATCAGCAGCATCAGCATCACCACCACCAGCAGCAGCAGCAGCGATCAGCTGTGTCGGTGTACGTGTATATATCTCCTTAGCTAGGTACGTGTGTCTATCTATCGCTAGGTGCGGGAGGGGGGCTATTCACGACTAGATAGCTAGATATTGCGCTACCAGCTGCTGCCACGCACACGCGGCCATTTTTATATCACAAGTTAGTCACTCTATCTATCTATATATCCATTCATGCTATATCATTCTATTCATTCTATCTAGTTATCTCTCTCTCTCTCTCTCTCTCACCAACTAGCAACTCTATATGTTACTATAGCGCGCGCACAGGCACGCACAAACACACACTCTCTCTCTCTATCGCGCACTGCTATTATAATAATAACACCATTACACCATGCTAGACCCAAACACACACGCACGCACGCACGCACGCACGCACACACACACACACACACAGTAAGTAACACGATATTACTAACACGAGGGGGAATCATGAAATACGAGAGAGTCCGAGTGAAAACTCACCATCGAATTCCGTGTAGACGGAGTCCTTCAACCACGACCCGGATCCGAAATCTATCAGCCGAATCTTTCCCGTCCGCCGATCCACCAGTAGGTTTTCATCTTTGATGTCGCCGTGCATCACACCTGCGCTCTGACATGCCATCACCGTATCGACTATCTGCCGAAAGAAGTGCCGACATAGGTTCTCGTCCATGGGTCCATGCTCCGTGATGAAATCGAAGAGGTCTTGGATGTTGTCGGGTCGTTCCATTACGATGATAAAGCTCTGTGGTTTCTCGAACCAGTCTAGAATCTGTATGACTCCCGGTATGTGCGACACCTTGCGCAGTAGGCACACTTCTAGGGGTACAACTTCTCCGTTCAACTGCATGAGAAAGAGAGATGAGGTTAGCATGGATCATTGGATGTAACAATACACGCGTTTTGATGCAGACGTTAGTGTGTGAATTCATGTAGCGGTACGCACGTTCTATCTCTCGTTTATTTCTTTCATTCCCTCTGTCTATCTCTCGCTTTCTTTCCCTCTGTCTATCTCTCGCTTTCTTTCCCTATGTCTATCATGCTCTTTCTCTCTGTCTATATCGCTCCTTCTCTCCAAACTGTCTCGCTCTTTCCCTCTGTCTGTCTCGTTTTTTTCCCCCTTCTGTCTACATATCGATCTTTCTCACTGTCTGTTTCTCGCTCCATCCCTCTGACTGTCTCGATTTGTTCCAACTGTCTGTCTTGCTCTTTCTCCGTCTGACTCCACCGTTTGGTTCGCTAGCACTAGTACACAGCGTGCTACTTACTGAGTCTAGACGGAGACATTTAATCTTTCTTTAGAAGACAGTGAAAGGACGTGAAATTTGGGTGACATTGAAAGGACGTACAACAATGTCTAGACAAGCATTGTACGACATTGTATCACATTGGGCGCGCGCTAAATCCCCCAAGCCATTCTCCCAACGCGCGCGCGCAATTGCTTGGCGGGAATTGGCGGGTACACATGTGTGGGGGTCGCGCGCACACATGCAGTCACGCCGGTGAGAAAACCAGCTGTTGGCGGGTTTTGGCGGGCGCACGTGCGCGCGCGCGCTTGCTCTCTATTCCCCCCGCGCGCGCCAAAGCTGCAGCAGCCAGCGCACAGGAAATCGGTCAGACAGTTTCCCGCGCTCGCGCTCTCGCCTCCCATTCACGCGTTTGCAGCGGGCGTGAAAGAGAGAGGCGCGGCCACGAATGCTGTCATTTCGGGGAAATATTTCGCGTAATTTCGAATTTCAGTGAAAATCGCACCCCCACCCGAATGAATTCTAGTATCAAACATCGGGCAGAGTTCATTGGGATATTGGCACACAAACGGCGTGCCCTCGCGCCAGCTGAAGCGAGTAGAGCATGAACCTGTAACGGCTGACTGCATCCCCAACTACCAAGCGGTTCGTTACTCCCAGACTATCCCTCGCCTGTTCACACAGTTTGAATGCAAATGTGGCGCCAATGTATCCACACAACGCAACGTACAACGGCGCGCAACTATTTAGAAAAACGACATTTCCATCGCGTAAAGTAAACTGCATAGTTAACTTCGATAGGTATTACTATTATTACATGGCACACTCACCTGACCCCACTCCGTGACTTTCTCCTTTGCTATGTGTTTGATAGCGACCTGTAAAATTACGAAGGATTCTGTTGTTCACACTGCCACGAGAAAACTGCGATTTTCATCTGTATATGTATGCACACATATCAAGAGCTAATAAACATATTTATTAGCTCTTGCACACATATGTATATGCACAAGGTCAAACGAACTTACCGGAGCTTTATCGCGTAGCCGGAACCCAGCGTACACAGTGCCAAAACCTCCGCTCCCTAGCAAGTGGCCTACTTGGTACGCCTTCTCAAACGACTCCTTTTCTCGTACTAAAATCGAATGGGAAAAAAAGAACCACAATATTAGGCCCTTTCCGTACGTACGCACACACACACGCGCTAATCGTCACAGCGGCCGAATGACACCATAGGGAAGTTAGGAATACCGAAACTTTTGCTCGTCACGGTGTTTCTTGATCCACTTTTCATCGTCGTGAGGCAATCTGACCCACGCTCGATCTGCGTGGTTCAACCATACGTCATCGCCACGCGCGCGCGATATCGGGGCCAGAGAACCCTAGCACAATCAAGTTGTCTACAATCGCAGCGAAATCTCACCTTGCTTCTCCTTATCAGCCACGAAGTTCATGTTGCTGGTGTTGGAGGAGAACACGTTCAGGTTAGAAATCTTTCTTCCTAACATCGTATCCAGTAATGCAGTGAAGTGTCGCACGAGCACACTACCAAATATATATGTACGAATGCACACCACCAATATAGAGTCGATCTGCCCGTATTCCAGTTCCGAGGAATAGGTGCAAGCTCAGAGTAGAGAAGTTGAGAATCGAGAGAGAAAACAACCCTCACTTCTCTAGCTCTGACGGTACTATGAGAGGTTTCGATGTCTCCCAGCTGGCATTGTACATTTCGGCGGGGACACCCACACATATCCCTCCGCCGTGTCTAGACGGCACGCTGGATAGCTGCCAACGAGCAATCTAGACAAATCCACTCGCGAAAATTATTTAATTACGTTATTTCCGATAATTATCCTACGTTAAAAAAAGAATAAAATCGTTTTTATTCGCGATTTTTAGCGTAATTTTAAATTATTCGGTTGCGGCTCGGATCTACTTGCGCTCACGCACATATCCTCCGGTTCGCTTTGGCGCGAAACTCCGCCCCTCTGACATTCCAGAGATTGCAGCGCAGCCAATCACAGCGCTGCGTTTAAAATGAACGGAGAAAGAGCTTTTGCGCGTAGCGTGAGAAAGTCTCCTCTCTATTGCTCTTTAGCGCGCGCTCGCCTTTCCCCAGAATTATGCTCCGAAACCATCTCCTCTACAAGGATTAGCAATTCAGCGCGTAGGATGCGCAAGAGAGAAAGAAAGAGAGCGAGCGAGAGAGAGAGAGCGTTGTAAATTGCTGCGTGTGTCTCAGTAAGAAGCAATGCCACCCATAGGGCGTTGTACTTCCCGCATTGTAGAGAGATAGATGTAGAGAGAGAGAGACGCATATGTGTGAGCTTGGGTTCCCCTTGATAAAGGTCGGATGAGGGAAGGGTGGAGTGTCTGCGTCTGTCTGCGTCTGTGTGTGTGTGTGTGACGTAGTACATGGAGGTGTACATAACCGCGAAGGTGATATAGGGATCACCGCTATATACGCATCTATAGCAAGGTTAACGCGTCAGAGTACATAACACAGTGTTATAGCACACACGTACAACGAAGCCCGCTATAATATATAGAAACCTAACCTTCGCTCCGTTCCCGCGTCCATTCGTCCTTTCGTTCGTACGATGAATAACTTTAAAGGACACACACACTCGTCCGCATGACCTTGCATGAGCGTATATCGCTTCGTCAAATAAACGCCGTGGTCTCTCTCTCTCTCTCTCTCTCTCTCTCTCTCTCTCTCTCTCTCTCTCACGCTTTACCTC
>NW_014579947.1:0-297 GCF_000485595.1 Priapulus caudatus | reverse complement strand
AGGTGGACACGCGCGCGCCGAGAAAGCCGGATATAATGAATGACTGATGCTGCTGCTGCTGCTGCTATTGTTGCTGCTGCTGCTGCTACTGCTGCTGCTATTGTTGCTACTGATGCTGCTGCAGCTACTGCTGCTGCTACTGCTGCTATTGTTGCTACTGATGCTGCTGCAGCTACCGCTGCTGCTGCTGCTTCTATTGTTGCTACTGATGCTGCTGCTGCTGCTGCTGCTGCTGCTGCTGCTGCTGCTGCTGCTGCTGCTACTGCTATTGCTGCTGCTGCTGTTTCTGCTGCTACT
>NW_014579946.1:22781-23122 GCF_000485595.1 Priapulus caudatus | reverse complement strand
TGTAACATAGGTGTAACACAGGTGAACACAGGTGCAACACAGGTGCAACATAGGTGTAACACAGGTGTAACACAGGTGTAACACAGGTGTAACATAGGTGTAACACAGGTGTAACATAGGTGTAACACAGGTGTAACACAGGTGTAACACAGGTGTAACACAGGTGTAACACAGGTGTAACATAGGTGTAACATAGGTGTAACACAGGTGTAACATAGGTGTAACATGGTGTAACATAGGCGTAACACAGGTGTAACATAGGTGTAACACAGGTGTAACATAGGTGTAACACAGGCGTAACACAGGTGTAACATAGGTGTAACACCTATGTTACACCTGTG
>NW_014579946.1:18104-22036 GCF_000485595.1 Priapulus caudatus | reverse complement strand
CACACACACACACACACACACACACACACACACACACACACACACACACACACACACACACACTTCAGAATAACAATGGTCCGGCCATAGCTGCAGTAGTCATGGAATATAGTTTCACTCCACTCACACTAACAGTGCTTTTAAGACTCACTGCCAAGACGACAGCTAGTGGAGGAAGCTGGAAGCTAGGGTGGTTGGAATCGAGGGTCCGGAGTAATATGATAATATGACCTCCTCTATGTGTTAATATGAGGATCAGAGGGAGAAGGGGGCAGCAGCAGCCACGGGGCAAACACACGCGCTATAGTACGTAGCATTCGCTACTACATACGATGAACGAACGTGTGCTTAGTAAACGCTTCGTTCGCTATAATAATACATTATATATATATATAGAGAGAGAGAGAGAGAGAGAGAGAGAGCGAGAGAGAAGGTCGGAACAAATTGACTCGCCGAAACACGCCAGTTACACCAGTAGTTGGCGCGTTGCCCGTTACGGTGTGTGTGTGTGTGTGTGTGTGTGTGTGTGTGTGTGTGTGTGTGTGTGTGTGTGTGTGTGTGTGTGTGTGTGTGTGTGTGTGTGTGTGTGTGTTTGCGTGTGTTTGATGTGTGCACAGCGGCAGGCACTTCAACCGGCGGTCATGGCGTCTGCTAACGACTACACCTAATGTGTGCGTGTGCGATGCGTTAAGTGCTATGCGTGTATGCATATGTATGCGCGCGTCCGTGCGTGTGTGCTTATGTATGCGCGCGTCCGTGCGTGTATGCGTGCGTGCGTGTGCGTTACCATCGACTACGGAAACCGCAGCATTGTCGGATTAATAGAATTTCGATCTGCGCGTACGGCTGCTCCCCCCCCCACCGCCGACCAGATCGTTCCCGAGTGAGATTTCAAACGCGAACAGCCAGCCAGCGCATATAAGCGTCTCCCCCGCAGCACACGCATTTACTAAACCATATATCGATGCAGATTATTAGTCAGCGAGCTTGAAATACGCGAATACTACTTTAGCCCTTCGTCCGTATTCTCTAGCAGCAGGTACATGGGACGGCATACTAAGTAGCATAATTGGCATATCAATGATGTATGTGTACCAACCTGAGTATATTAGGCAGATCATAGGCAGCGACTGCATAGCATAAGCATATAGTGTATAGCTGGAGTACTATAGCAGTCATAGGAGGACTGTAGATAAAGCGTATAGTGTACTAGCTGGACATTATAGCAGTATTAGGCATAAGCTGCGAGTAATATATAGCAGTTCATTAGGAAGAACTGTTAGCATATTAAGCATATATAGTGTATAGCTGGAGTATATAGCAGTCATAGGGTACTGTAGCATATAGCAGTATAGTGTATAGCTGGAGTATATAGCAGTCATAGGAAGACTGTAGCATATAGCAGTATAGTGTATAGCTGGAGTATATATAGTACTAGTATAGTAGGTATAGAGCTGGAGTATATAGGCATCAGAACGTATAGATATGCTATATAAGGTTATGCGGAGTAATAGCAGTATAGGAAGACTGTAATATGCAGTATAGTGTATAGCTGGAGTATATAATAGCAGTCATAGAAAGCTGGGTAGCATATAGCAGTATAGTGTATAGCTGGAGTCATATATAGGCAGTCATAGAAGTGTAGCATAATAGCAGTATCAGTGGTAAAGCTGGGTATATACGCATCATAGAGAGAACTGTAAGCACTATAGCAGTATATGTGTATAGCTGGAGCATATAGCAGTCATAAGGACTGTAGCAATTAGGTATAGTGTATAGCTGGAGTATATAGCAGTCATAGGAGACGTAGCAATATAGTACAGTATAGTGATACTAGCTGGAGTAAGTATAGCAGTCATTAGGAAGACTCGTAGCATATAAGCGTATGTATAGTGGGTTATACAGCTAGGCTGTAGAATAATATAGGAGTATAAGTGTATAGCTGGATATAGAGTTATGTATAGCTGAGAATATAGCAGTAAAGTGTATAGCTGGAGTATATAGCGAGTCAATAAGGAAGACTGTAGCATAATAGTAGCAGTATAGTGTATACGCTGGAGTATATAGCGTTATTAGTGAATAGCTGGAGTATTATAGCAGTCATATAGGAGGCACTGTAGCATTATAGCAGATAAGTGTAATAGCTGGAGTGTATACAGTCCATAAAGACTTGTAGCATATTAGCAGTATAATGATTACTACAAGCGTGATAGCTGGAGTATATAGCAGTCATAGGAAGACTGTAGCATATAGGCAGTATAATAAGCTAGTATAGTAGCATATAAGCAGACGTCATAGTAAGACTGCTGTTACAGTCTATCTGGCTGTGAGCATATAGCAGTCATAGGACTGTAGCTTGCGGTGGGCGGGGGATGGGGCAAGGGGGATGCTGCCCCCCTCCAGACAAATGTAGCTGCTATTGCACGGTCAGTGGCGAATGGACCACGGTCAGCTGAGCCGCCAACACACCGCACGCAACCGGAGCGTGGAATCAAGGCAAATGAAAGTGACTACGTCACCTGTAATGGTGGTGATACACCATGTATGATACTCTAACGTACATACTATGTTATCGAGTGTAGAGACAGATGGTAGAAGTACAGAGATTTACGTATTCGTGGCAGCCACTGGGGACATATCGCCCCGTAGAAGACGTAAGCGTACAAACAACACAACACACACACACAACACAGCACGGCACGCACGCACGCACGCGCACACTGGCACATCATACACACACACGACCACAACGACAGAACGACGCCTGAGCACTCGCACAGCCAACGGCACGCCACGCACGCACCGCACGCACACAACACCACGCACACACACATACAATCACACACACCATACACACACACACACAGACACACACACACAACACACACACACACATACACACACACACAACACACACACACACGCGCGCGCAGCGCGCAGCCAGCACTAACACAAACACTACACACTACACATATCACACAATACAACACAACACACACACACCACACACAGCGCGGGCGCGCGGCGCAACACACCACACACATACACGATACAACCCACATCACACACACCACGCGAGCGCGCGCGGCGCACACACACACACACACATACACATACAACACACACATACACAACGACACAAACACGCGCGCCGACGCACACACACACAACATACACAAACACACACACATACACACACACCACACACACGGACGCAGCGCGCGCGCACGGCACGGCACAGCACCACACACACACGCACGCACACACAATCACGCACACACGCACACACACACACACAACACACACACACACACATACACACACACACACACACACACACACACACACACACAACACAGCACACACACACACACACACAACATACCACACATTACACACATACACATACACACACACTACACACACAGCAGACACGCACACCACGCACGGCAACACACAACATACACACGTACAACGATCCACCAGCACCACATACACACACACGGCGCCGCAAACGCAGACACATTCCAGTTTCACGTAGACATAGGACCTAAAATGAGTTCTAGGGGCGAGTATATACAGGACGACCAGTTGAGGAGGAAACACGGAACCATGACAACGGTTCCATGGAAACTGGGAGTTTGCGAGCAAACAACCGATCTGTTAAGGATACTCTCAACCTTTTGCACGGGTATTGCTTAATGAAATAAACGTTTATTGACGACGCAAATGATGAATCACTTGTTTTATTTATAGAGGAGATATTATCTAACTCTGCTCAAGGCAAAAAATTTTCATGAAAGTCCAGCACCTAATTATAGTAACCAAACAAAAATCTTTGAATTTATATGTAAAAACGGTATTTGGATATTTTCTCAAGTTACCCAGAAAGAGTGAGGATACAACATTTTCGCCGCATTGTTAAGCAACAA
>NW_014579946.1:0-16199 GCF_000485595.1 Priapulus caudatus | reverse complement strand
ACGACACACACACACACACACACACACACACACACACACACCACGCACGCACACACACACACACACACACACACACACACACACACACACACACAGTAGCATCATCAGCGGCTTGTCACTGACAAATATTATCACTACCGCAGCCGCCGCAGCCGTCGGCTGACGGCAGGTAGCGATGCGCGGCGGCACCTTTGAAGCGTGACGTCACGAGCAGACGAGTGGCATGACTTCCGGCCGTCGTTGTTATCTCTGTAGCGGCGGCTCTCCGGCTCGGCGGCTCCTTTGAGCTGCAACATCGCCGCCCTTCCCTCTCTCTTCTGCTCCTCCTCCTCCCTCCCCTTCTGCTCCTCCTCCTCGCTCCCCTTTCATCCCTCCCTTCTCCTTGTTCTTCCCTTTCCATCTCTCTCTCTCTCTCTCTCTCTCTCTCTCTCTCTCTCTCTCTCTCGTCCTCTCTCTCTCTCTCTCTCTCTCTCTCTTTCTCTCTTTCTCTCTCTCTCTCGCTCTCTCTCTCTCTCTCTCTCTCTCTCTTTCTCTCTCTCTCTCTCACTTCCCCTTCCATCCCTCCATTGCTCCGTTCTCTACCCCATCTCTCATTGCCATCACCCCATCCTTACATCTGTCCCTCATTTCCCCTCACCTCCCCCATTGCTTCCCTCCCGCTGTGCCGTCGATCCTCCTCTCTCTCTCCCTACCTATCACTCATCCTCCCTCCACGTCTCCTTCTCTTTCCTCCACTCCTTCTATCGCTCGCTTCCTCTCTTCCCTTTCTCGTTTTCCTTCCCTCCTTCCCCGCTTCTCTTCCCTCCATCACTCCCTCTTCCTCCAGTCCCTCTCTTTTTCTCTCCACTTCCTGCTTCTTTCCCTCCTTCCCTCCCCCGCTGCCTCTCTTTCTCCCCCTGCCTCTTTCCCTCCTTCCCTCCCCCACTCCCTCTCTTTCTCCCCCTGTCTTTTTTCCTCCTTCCCTCCCCCACTCCCTCTCATTCTCCCCCTGCCTCTTTTCCTCCTTTTCTCCCCAACTCCCTCTCTTTCTCCCTTTGCCTCTTTCCTTCCTTCCTTCCCCCACTCCCTCTCTTTCTCCCTTTTTCTTGGCTTCTTTTCCTCGCCCCCCAAACTCCCCTCTCTTTTCTCCCTTTGCCTCTTTCCTTCCTTCCTTCCCTCCCCCTCTCCTCCCTCTATTACTGCCTCCTCTCCCTGCCTCTTTATCTCCCTCCCCTCCCTCTCCTCCCCTTCCCTCCCTCTCCTCCCTTCTCTTCCCACCCCTCCCCTCCCCTCCCCCGCCCATCTCCCGGCGGCGTTCTCCCATGCACCCATCACTTACAAGCTCAACGAGACCGTGATCAAAGGCGGGGCAGCTGCGCGGATAAACAACACTGCCGACACTCAGCAGCGGCAGGAGCGGCAGCGGCAGCGGCAGCAGAGGCGGCGGCGGCAGTGCTAGATCGTCGATAAAGAGGGGCAGCCGATTTCGCACGCGAGGTGGAGCGTAAGATGGATATATACGTGGAGATAAGTATGTAATATATAAGCCGTGTCAGTCGCCGCCGCCGCCGCTGCTGCTGCTGCCGCGCGTCTGTTTTTATACGGAAGCTTGATTGCGAGCAGACGATAGCAAATAGCACGAGGCGGCGAACACAGAGAGAGAGAGAGAGAGAGAGAGAGAGAGAAGAGAGAGAGAGAGAGAGAGAGAGAGATAGAGTAGAGAGAGAGAGAGAACAGATAGATAGAGAGAGAGACGAGAGAGGGAGAGAGGAAGAGAAGAGAGAGACGAGAGAGAAGGAAGAGAGGAGAGAGTTGAGCAGGAGAGGAGAGAGAGAAGAAGATGAGAGAGAAGGGGGAAGACGAGGAGAGAAGAAGGGGGCCACCGGGGGGGGAGATTGGGAGAGAGAGAGAGAGAGAGGAGAGGATGAGAAAGAAAGACGAGAGATGAGATAGAGAGAGATAGAGGGGGAGAGAGAGGAGAGAGGTGAAGAAAGAGAGCAGGGGGAGCATAGAAGAGAGAGACGAAGAGAGAGAGAGAGAGAGACGGAGAGAGAGCGAGAGGGGAGAGAGGGGGAGAGAGAGAGAGGGGGAGAAAGAGAGAGGGGGAGATAGAGAGAGAAGAGAGACGAGAGAGGGAGAGGAGAAAGAGAGAGGCGCGGAGATAGTTAGAAGAGAGGGGGGGGGGGAGAGAGGGAGAGAGAGAAGAGAGGGAAAAGAGAGAGGGGAGATAGGGAGAGAGAGAGGAGCAGAGAGAGAGAAAGAGAGAAGAGAGAGTGAGAGAGGGGAGAGAAAGCAGAGGAGACGAGAGAGAGAGATAGAGGAGGAGAGAGACGAGAGAGAAGAGAGAGAGAGAAGAGAGTGAGAGAGGGGGAGATAGACGAAGAAGAGAGAGAGGGAGAAAGAGAGGGAGAGAGAGAGAGAGGGAGAAGAGAGAGAGAGAGAGAGCAGTGAGAGAGGGGGATGATAGCAGAGAATGGCGAACAGGTGCCTGACAGGAGATGCTAACACTAATAACACCCTATCAAGCGCTAATTGAAATCTAAACCACGAGAGAGGAAGAAGAAATAGTGAATATGGGAGAGATAGGGCGCGCCAGCACAAAATGAGGACGGGAAGGGAAGGAGAAGGAAAGGGGAAGAGAGCGGGGAGAGAGGGGCGAAGGATGAGCGGCGCAGAGGAGAGGGAAGGAGAGCGCGAGAAAGACCAGAGAGATACGCCTCTCGCAGACTTCTCCAGTGCTGCTTACTGTACTGACTACTACTACTGCTACTACTTACTACTCCTGCCTGCTACTCTGCCCCTACTACTGACTACTGCTACTACTACTACTCCTGCTTGCTACTACTGCTACTACTACTGCCTACTGCTGCCCTGCTGCTACTGCTGCTACACTGGCTACTACTACTACCTAATCCTGCCTGCTACGTAGCTGCTGCTGCTGGCTACTGTACTACTGCCTAGCTGCTGCTGCTCGCTTCACTGCTGCTGCTAGCTGCCTGCTACTACTACTACTGCTACTACTATTCTGCTGCTGCTGCTGCGGCTACCTGCTACTACTACTGCTGCTGCTACTGCCTGCTGCTACTGCCCTACGCTAACTGCTACTGCTGCTACTAGCTGGCTGTGCTGCTGCTGCTACTACTACTACTGTATACTACCTTCTGCGCTGCCCTGCTGCTGCTACTGCTACTTACTACTGCTTGCTGCTACTGCTGCTGCTACTGGCTACTGCTACTGCTTACTGTGCTACTGTACTACTACTTGCTACTTGCTGCCCTACGCTCACTACTACTGCATACTACTAATGCTACTGCTGCTACTGCTACTGCTACTGCTGCTACTGCTGACTGCTGCCTACTACTGCTCACTACTGCCTACTCCTCTGCACTACAAAAATGCTGCTGGTGGGCTACTACTGCCGCTTCTATACTACACTGCTGCCTGCTACTGCTACTGCTGCTGCTGCTTGCCTGACCTGCTACTGTACTACTGCTACTTGCTGCCGGCTGCTGCCTTGCTGCGCTACTACATGCTGCTGCTACTGCTGCTGCTGCTGCCCTGCCGTCTACTACTACTACTACTGCTCACTACTACTGCCTAACTGCTGTACTGCCTTACTGCTCGCTACTACTGCGCCGACTTGCCTACTACTGCTACTGCTGCTTACTGACTGCTACTACTACTACTGCTGTACTGTACTCTGCTACTACTACCTACTCCTGTCTGCTACTGCTACTGCTGCCTGCTGCTACTGCTACTACTAGCTACTGCTGCTGCTGCCTATGCTGCTTGCTGCCTGCTGCCTACTACTACTAACTGCTACTACTACTTCTGCTGCTGCGCTGCTGCTGCTACTGCCTACATACTGACTGCTGCTTGCCCTACTGCTGCTGCTAACTAGCTACTGCCTACTGCTACTGCCTGTTGCCTGCCTGCTACTACTGCTGCTACTACTGGCTTACTGCTTGCTGCTACTTGCTGCTGCTGCTGCTGCATACTGCCTACTACTGCTGCTGCTGCTAGATACTGTACTGCTTTGCTGCTGCTACTTGCTTGCTTGCCTGCTCCTGCTGCCTACTACTACTACTACTACTACTACTACTACGTATACTACTACTACCTACTACTACTTACTACTATATACTACTACTACTACTACTTACTACTACTACTGCTTACTCACTACTACTACTACTTCTACATACTTACTACTACTACTTATACTACTGCTACTACTTCACTACTACTACTACTAGCTGCTGCTGCTACTACTGCTACTGCTACTGCCCCGTACTGCCTATTGCTAGCTGCTACTACTACTACTACTACTACTGCTGCTGCCTGCCCTACTTTGCTACTGCTGCCTACTACTGCTACTGCTGCTGCTACTGCCTGCTGCCGCTGCTGCTGACGCCTACTGCCTATGCTATGCTGCTCTGCTATGGCTGCTACTACTGCTAGCCACTACTATTGCTACTATACTACTACTTACTACTACTACTACCACTACTGACTGCCCTACTACTACTGCTAGCTACTGCTGCTGCTACTGCCTGCTACTACTGCTACTGCTACTGCTCACTACCTGCTACTGCTGCTGCTACTGCCTGCTGCTGCCTGCTGCTCGACGCTACCTGCCTACTGCTACGCTACTGCTACTGCCTACGTGCTGCTGGCTGCTACTACTGCTGCTACTGCTACTCTACTACTACTACTACTTACTACTGCTACTAATACTACTGCTACTACTACTGCTACTGCTACTACTGCCTCCGCCGCAGCCTCTGCCGCTGCCGCCTGCGGCTACTACACGTCGAACAGCGCGTCGCACGGCAGCCAAACCTTCAAAGGTAAAACGAGACGGCTAAGCACTCTCGCTAAACCCATAAACGCCGCCCGCCGTCGTTCCTGCCAATTACAACCCCTCGCCAGATGACCGGCAGTGGTCGGCTTGTCGGCGCGAGCGTAAGATGTCGCGCCGACATGTTTACGTTCCGTTCTGCCGACGATAAGCATTTTTTTGTCGTCGTGGCGGCGAGTATAGAGGCGGCGCGGCGGTTTGAGCGCTGACGGCTTTGCTGCTCGTCATTGTCGTCATTATCAGCAGCAGCAGCAGCAGTAGCAGCAGTAGCCAGCAGCCAGCAGCAGTAGCGAGAGCCAGCCAGTAATAGTAATAGCAGGATCAGCAGCCAGCGGGCAGCAGCAGCAGTAGCAGTTAGCAGCAGTGCAGCCCTGCAGCCAGCAGCAGCAGCCAGCAGCAGCAACAGCACACAACAACAACAACAACAACAACAGCAGCAACAACGTAAGCAGTAGCGAGTTCAGCAGCATCCATAGCAGCAGCATTAGGAGAGGAGGGAGCGAGGAGGAGGAGGCAGGAGCGAGAAGGGAGGCAGGATGAGGAGGAGGAGGAGAGAGGAGGAGGATGGAGGCAGGAGGAGCGCAGGGAGCAGCAGCAGCAGTAGTAGCCAGCAGCACGGCAGTAGTTAGCAGCAGAAGCGTAGCCAGCAGCAGCGGCCAGCCAGCAAGTGCCAGGAGTAGCCAGCAGTAGCCTCACGCTCAGCAAAAAACACACGCACGCACACAGCACGCACCGCACACACCACACACACACACACTGACACACATAACGCACAACACACCGCGCGCGCGCACACACACACCACACACACACACACACACACACACAATATAGTCACGCACGCCACGCACGCACGCACGCACGCACGCACGCACGTAAGGACGCACACAGCACGCACACACACAACACACGCGCGCACAACACACAACACACACACACACACACACACACTACACACACACGACACACATACACACACACACACACACACACACACACACACCACACACAAGCACACACATACACACACACACACACACACACAGCACACCACACACACACACACACACACACACCACGCTGCATCATGCAGTAGTTAACACGACGAGACGAGAACCACTTGCATTTGCGGCACGCATAAGTGATTGCTGATAAATTATGCCATGAAGATGTACTTTACTGATGGACATCAAGTGTAGAGGACTGCCCTCTAGGCACTGGTGTGACATGTAGTATAAGGGCGGTCGCCCCACAAGCAGCCGCATTTCTCCACCGCGCGGGGGGCGCCACGCTATCAGCCTGCTGACCTGTGAGGAAGCGGTGATGCCGAGATGAAAGGATGTACACACAGTAAAGGCCATAAAGGTTAAAAGAGAAGGTCCACCGTCACGCGTAAATAAACAACGAAATGTATTTACTACCAAACAGCTAAAGGCCGGTCGCCACACCTACCAGAAATTCGGTCCGATAAAAAACTCTCTTCATCGTTTGGTAAACATCGGCTCAGGCGCGGGACTGCCTTCGATAACACACCCGCACAGCCTACGATAAACACCCGACCCACACCTAACGATAAACACCCCGCACACCTACGATAACACCGCACACCTACGGATAAACACCCGCCACACTACGATAAACACCCCACACCCACTACGATAAACACCCGCCACACTACGAATAAAACACACCGCACCACCTATCCGATAGATAAACACGCCGCACACTACGATAAAACACCGCACACTACGATAAACACCGCCCACACCTATCGATAAACACCCGCCACACCTACGATAAACACCCGCCACCACCCTACGATAAACAACCCGCACACCTACGATAAACAACCCGCACCCTACGATAAACACCCGCACACTCACGATAAACACCCCGCACACCTACCGATAAACACGCCGCCACACTACGATAAACACCCGCCACACCTACGATAAACACCGCGACACCTACGAATAAAACACCGCACACCTACGATAACACCCCGTCACACCTACATAAACAGCCGCCGACACCTACGATCAAACACCGCCGCCACACCTCACGAAAAACACCCGGACCACACCTACGATAAAACACCCCGCCACACCTACACGAACAACACCCGCACACCCTACGGATAAACACCCCCGCCACACCCTACGATAAAACACCGGCACACCTACCGATAAAATGTCATGTCATAACCTAAACCTACGATAAAATGTAAATGTCACATGTGACAACAGGCACGTTCACCAGCGATTTTCACGCGATTTGATCGGCCCCGGATAAGAAAATCGCGATATCGGGTAGCGTTGTGAACGCGTTCATTTGTAGACGATTTACTTGTGATCGTTCCAAATCAAACATGCTTCGATTTTGAACGATTATTTTGAAGCGTTTTGGCTAACTCGCCACCATGTGGTCGTGCCATTGAACTCAGGAAACATCGGTCTACGATAAAATATTGAACAGCCAATAGCTGACGTGCCCGTGTACACATGACATTTCACATTTTATCGTAGGTTATCTATTGAGCAGTCACATCGTAGCGCTGTGCGGGCTGTTTTATCGCGAAAGCGTCGCGCTTGAGCCCGATTACAACGATGAAGAGATTTTTTAATCGGACCGATTTTGGGTAGCCCGTGTGCGACCGCCTTACTGTGTGTATATCTTTCATCTCGCAATCAACTTCTCGACAGCCAGCAGCCGACAGCCGCGGCGCCCCTCGGCGGTTCGGAAAATGCCGACAAAGAACGTATAATGATAACTCTACTTGTTATACCTGCCTGCCTGAGAGACGGACATATAGGTATATATGATACAACATACTCACTGACCAGGGGCGTGCTAACAGGCGGGCGTCCAGGGGGTGTCCAGCAGGAGTCCGGACTCCCCCCCTCCTGCTGCGCGCAGAAACAACGGCATCTAAGCCGGGTCTAATTTCAAAATTTCGCGTGCTCGCAAGTTTGGGTTACGGTTAGACGCCCCCCTGGTACAAATCCTGTACACGCCCCTGCTGACAGAGTCGAGTCCTGTGAATTGACATGAATACATATCAAGCGTACATAATTAGAGATGTTATAATCTCTGTTATGTACTCTTGATACATATGCATGCACACGAAGCAGTTATAGCATGGACCGACGGCCAGACAGCAGTGTATGAGCAGCAGCCCAGCCAGCAGCCAGCCCACGCAGGCAGCAGGCAGCAGCACAGCCAGCAAGCAGTAGCCCCAGCAAGCAGTAGCAGCCAAAAGCAGCAGCAGCCAAGCACAGGAGCAGCAGTAGCGCAGCAGCAGCAGCAAACAGCAAGCAACAGCCAGCACAGCCAGCCACAGCGCCAACAGCGAGCAGCAACGCCGCAACCCAGCAGCAACAGCAGCAGCAAACAGCAACAGCCAACAGCAACAGCAGCAGCAACAGCAGCATAGCACTCCCCCCCGGGCCGCACCCCCCGCAGCAGCACGAGTAGCAGCCCAGCAGGTAGCAGCAACAGCCCAGCAACCCAGCAGCCAGCAGCAGCAGCAACAGCAACAGCAGCACAGCAGCCAACCCACGCAGCAGCAGCAACAGCAGCAGCAAGCAACAGCGAGCAACAGCAGCCAACAGCAGCACACAGCAAACACGCAACAAGCAGCAGGTAGCGCATTCAATAGTAGCAGCAAAAGCAGCAGCAGCAGCAACAGTAGGTAGCAGCATCAATAGATAGCAGCAGCCCATAGGCAGCCGTACAGCAGCAGTACGCAGTAGCAGCGCCAGCAGACAGCAGCCAGCAGCAGCAGCAGTAGTGAGTATGTAAGTAGTAGTGTTAGTAGTAGTCCAGTAGTAAGTAGTCACAGTAGTCCCAGTACTAGTCGCAGTTAGTCAGTAGTCCAGCTAGTAGTTGTAGTTAGTCAGTAGTCAGTAGTAGTCCCTCCACCCAGATAGCCCCACCGCCAGTCAAGCTCAGAGCGTCCAGTATAGTCAGTCCGCAGTAGTAGTAGTCAGCAGTGAGCAGTCCCATAGTTAGTCAGTAGTAGTCAGTATAGTTAGTAGTAGTAGTAATAGTTTAGTAGAGTAGCAGCAGGTAGTCATAGTTAGTAGTAGTAGTAGTGTAGTAGTAGTACGTTAGTTAGTAGTAGTAGCGCCAGTAGTGGCGTAGCGTCCGTAGCTAGGTACGAGTAGTAGTAGTAGTATAGTAGTAGCGAGTAGTAGTCAGCAGCATAGTAGTAGTAGTAGTAGTAGTAGTAGTTCAGTAGTAGTAGTAGTAGTAGTAGTAGTAGTAGTAGTGGTAGTAGTAGTAGTAGTAGTGTAGTCAGTAGTAGTAGTTAGTCAGTCAGTAGTAGTAGTAGCAGCAGCAGGAGTAGTAACAGTAGTCAGTAGTAGTAGTAGTAGTTAGTAAGATAGTAGCTAGTAGTATAGCAGCAGCAAGCAACGTAGCTAGTCAGTAGTAAGCTGAGTAGTAGTCAGCAGTAGTAGTGGTAGTAGTCATAGTGTAGTGTAGTAGCTTAGATAGCAGCGAGCAACGCAGCACACCGCGCGGCACGACGCACACCAACACGCCACACGCACCACGTACTCACACGGACCACACACAACAAATACGCGCGAGACCGAGAATGAGCGAGAGAGAAGGAAGAGAGAAGGAGAGAGAGAGGGCCAGGGCGAGAAGAGAGAGAGAGAGACGAGGGGAGGGCGCCCACCCCGCCCGGCGCACGAAGGACAGGCAGGAGGCGACCCCACCGACCGCACCAGAGAGAGAAGAAGACGAGAGAAGATGAGAGACAGGAAATAACCCAGACGACGGAGAGAGAGGGAGACGAAAGGGAGGAGAAAGCGAGAGAGAGAAGAGAAGCAGCGCGAGAGAGAGGCGAGCAGAAAAGACGAGCAGAGAGAGAGAGAGAGAGAGAGAGCGAGAGAGAGGCTAGCCCGCTGATCTATAACAAATTGTTATAGTTATAGTTCAATGGGCTAGACAGGCTCAATGCAAGTTTATTACCCGCTCATTGGTCAAGAGCTGTTTGTCGGCAACATCAAAGGAATGCTTGTTTACATAATCCCGCTACCGTGAGCGGGATGGTAAACAGGAGCGGAAATGCTCCGTGCGCAGCCATTATGGAACGGGGTGGGCGGGTTGCTTTGTGCGGCAGAGATCAATCAAAGAGCGGCGTCGCTTATTGGCCATATCACTGTGACAGCCGATGACGTCACGCATGACAGTCTTTAGGTAGTATCACCCATTTATACATTTATAGGACAGAAGCTGCGCGTACAGACAGACACGCAAGGAAATTAACCGTGAAATGGTATCTACCTACCCATTGGTACATAAACGTATGCTGAATAAAGTCCGAGTAAGGCCTATCCGCTAAAACGCGTCTCCGAGAGAATTTCTGATATTCTGTTGCATTTAGGCGTGGGTAAGTAAGTGGTGGTGGCGCGCTGCCAAAGCCTCTTGGTGACCCCCTCACAACACACACGCACGCACACGCACAGTGCACACACACACACACGCACGCACGCACGCACGCACGCACACGCACATACACACACACACAAACACACGCACACACATACACACACACACACACACAAGGACCACAAGCTATACGCTGCTGATGAAGTGAGAAATTAGGTTAGAGGCTAATCTTAATACTCTATACTGTTCACACTGACACCTTTGAACGTATAATTTAAAGCAAATATTATTGCTTTGAGCAGGTATTTAGCAGGTATTTAGCAGGTATTTAGGTATTAGCAGGTTTTAGCAGGTATTTAGGTATTAGCAGGTATTTAGGCGTGCGCACAGATTTCTTACGTTATAATCTATCCAGGGCCGTAGGTTGGGGATTGGGTCCTAGTAGGGGGGGGGAATTGGGTCTCAGTGGGTGGGGGGCCTAAATAAAAGTACGTAATATAGCTTGCTGAGGGAGAGAGGGGTCGGAGACTGACGGAAGGTGGCAGGAAAGACAGCCGAGAGGCGGTGGAAGAAGAAGGAGGCTGAGCGTGCGACAAGGAAGACAAGGGAAATAGCGGGCGGGAATGAAGTAGTAGTTATGCACCCTACATGCTAGGGCGCTCTCCTAATTATAAACACAGGTCTACGGATAAATGCTTATTACAGAAACCTATGCTGAGACACCCACTAACCATACTAAACCTCATCAACATTTCATCATTTTCATCATTAGACATGTGTTTATAATTAGGAGAGCGCTCTAGCATGTAGGGTACAAAACTACAACTTTATGTCCTCGCGTCCTCCCTTGCCTCTCATGTCCTTCGCTCAGCCTCCTTCTTCTTCTACCGCCCCAGCTATTTTCCCTGCCGAATTTCCTTAGTCTCCCATTCCCTCTCTCTCTCAGCAAGCTATATTATGAAGTTTGCCTCAGACGGCACTGCACGCCTAACACGGTGCGCGCGCATGCGCAATATCTCCCGAGCAAAATCGTATTTTGCAAAAATTATGCATTTAAAATAAAGAGTTATCCTAGCATAGATTTATTTGATAACATTCTATTAGTAAACATAACAAATTAAATTAGCAATAGTTATAGAAAATAGTGTGATCTATATGTCACCAGGTGGCAGCAGCTGTCAAGAACAACAAATAGTGTGATCTATATGTCGAAACTCACGCACACACGCGCGCTCACTCATGCACTCATACACATTCACTCACGCACGAAAGTACTCACGTTCAACATTAGGACGTGAATGTGAGGAGAATGTTTAATATCACAAAATAGATGAGCTTGGTGCATGCTCTATACACACGCACGCTTACGCACACGTGGACTTGTCACCAGGTGGCAGCAGCTGTCAAGAGCAGGAATAGGATTGGTATAAGTTAACAACAACAAATAGTATGATCCATATGTCGAAACTCACGGACACACGCGAGCTCACTCATGCACACATACACTACTCACGTTCGCATCAACACACGCACGCACGCACGTACGTACGTACGCAAAAACACACATACATGCACACACGCTGGTACACAATACACGTATACACGCACGTACACAAATGCGCACAAACACGTACACACGTACACAACACAGGCACGCACGCACGCACGCATGCACGTACACAAACACACGCAGGCGCACACACACACGCACGCACGTACACAAACACATGCAGACACCCACAAACGCACGCAGACACGTACACACGCACGTTTGCATGACGCACACAAACACAATATCTGTCATTGAGTATTGAGAGTTTTTGCTAGGCATTTAAACACCCAATGTTTCTCTGAATCATGTCTTTCATACGATCTCAATTTATCGCAGGGTGGCCCTTTCTAACCCTGGAGTACACAGATATTGAAATAGGTTAATATAATTTGATGACAATGTTAATAGTAATTTCAATTCATTATCAACTAACGAAATTAACCTGTTAGCAACAGTTTCCACCAACGTGTCAAGCTGTTATTACATTCTCAAAGAATATTGCTTCAGCTTCTCACCATGTGGCAGCAATTGTCAAGGGCAAAAATACTGTATGTACATAATATATTTGTACACGTCTTAAACGTAAATCCATAACATCACCTTTACTCGAGATATTTCTGTTTGTCAGGTGAGATCTCGTAGCCTGAGGGCAGTGGGACCCCCATCACCACTACTGCGGAAAACGCAGACTCTTGGAAACAGAGTAAGTATAGATATCATCTAAGTAAATTTGTTAGTGGATTTTGAGTCTAGTACCATTGCAGAGTCATTCTCGAATATTTATATTTAGTTTTCAGTGATAGTTTCTATGAGTTGTTTGTCAACAGTTTGGATATGGTTTTTGATAGGCGGAGATTTTATCGCGAACGTCCTTTTTAGTTTCATGTAATTGCCTGACTGTCTGGGACATGAGTAACTGAAACTGATCCTTCGGACGGTGGGAATTCATGAATGATTGTATTAGTGTTGTAGCTCTCCTAGGGATCAAGGGCTTCTTTGTAAACTATGTTTTTGGTCTTCCTGTCCTGTGTGTGAATGAACATCGCCGTGGGTTTGCCTACTCGTGAGAGGGCAACATATAGCATGCCATGGGAGAAGACAGGTGTGGTGAGATCCAAGCCTATGGTAGTGAAAGTCTGTCCTTGGGCTTTGTTTATTGTCATAGCATAGCAAAGGCGGATAGGGAATTGCAGTCTTTTAAATTGAAATGAAAGATGTGATGTTGAAGGGATGAGTGGTATGCGTGGTATGAATACGGTTTTGCCAGTTGCTGGTCCATGTAGGATGACGACGTCTATGACGTTGGCATGGCAGGCTGTGACTCGACAACGTGTTCCACTGGTGATGTTGGGTGGGTCTAAAGATCTGAGGACAATGATGGGGGAACCAAGTTTAAGAGTAAGTTTTTGTGGTGGTAAGCCTGCGGTATTAAGGGAATTCAAGAAATCCACAGGGAAATGGACAGCTTCGTTGACAGTTAGAGTCGAGTCCGACAGACCTTTCCAAAAAAGTGACGACTCAAATTTTGTTATTAGAATTGTTGTAAAAAGAATATTAAATTGATTTATTTTAGACCAAGATCCTAAATAAAGTCGAGAAATTGAAATTAGTCTTCCTAAACAATATTTTTCTATCATTTTTTCATCAAAATATGTATCGGGGTTTGAAGTTCTAGAAAATAAACACATTGAATGATGGTTTTGGTGTTTTTGACTTTAAAAGAAATTTTTAAGTAAAAAAATGTTTTTTTACCTACCGACCTACCCTTTAAAAAAATTGATTTGGAACCGTAAACAGCCATTTATTTTATTTTATGCCTAATATCGAATTATATGATAATTATATCAGCAGTTTGATATTTAATTGATATTAGAATTGAAATCCCCAATATCAGCAGTTTGTTTGGTCAGCAGTTAATAATTTCAGGAGCTTTCTGGTCAGCAGTTGATAATTACTGTCTGTGGGGCTGTCTGGGGGTTTAACATGTTTTGCCAACAATACATGCAGGAATTGGTGACAATCGGCAGCAGGAATGCCATTTATTGACTGGGCAAACATGGTCACTGTGTTTGTGTAGGTCTACGAACTATGATTGTTATTGAAGAAACAGGCATATTGATATTTCAGAAAACCTACCTTAAGTGCAGGAGATAAAGGTATATTAACTTGTTTTCGGCGTTTAACAAAGTTTTCGGCGTCAAACTAAACCGAACGTGAAGATGTGGTGAGCACATTGTCGTGAAGAGCCTCATTATGGATTTTGGGATATCCCAGGGGAGTCCCATGAGGGGAATTCCTTAACTTAAAAATAACTTAGCTAATAATAATTCGCTGTTTCCCTTTGATAGTATACATTTTAAATTAAATATATTTTAAATATGCATATATTTAGGATGAAAGAAAGAAGTTGCTCACCTGGTGAGAAATATATTTTTGTTTAATTTCCGCGGCTGTCGAGTTTCGAACTCCCGACACCTAACGTATTAGGCAAGCGTGCTACCACTGCGCCACAGCGAAAGCTGGCAACTACGCGTACTGCATTGGTTAATGGTAGTGAGTATTCACGTCGATCGATACAGCGGTATGGTATCGGTACACCAGTGTTAAATAAAACGGCTTAAAATTCAACTTTATCGTGTTTTCATCATTGCAAAGTGCGCCTATATTACTCTATAGTTAGTATATTATTCTATTACTCTCTACTCTCTCGTACGAGTAGCAATGCATCGTTTACAGTCAAGCTATTTGAAATCATGCGAGCAGATTCAGAGAACATAGGTAACAAAAAATGGGCTGTTCCCTTTTATAGTATAGAAGATAACAATCTCCGTAAACAATGTAACATTATCCGCTATTATAATATGGGTAATTTTCTCAATAAGGGCACAAGTTGGTGAATTGATTTTCAAGGAAAAAAACATGCAAGCAACACCTCTACATTTTATCACAAGTAGACTAGGCACTTAGGAGCCTACAACCAGGAATTGAGCATCGCTTAATTCGTCCAATTTTTTTAATGGTGAGGGAATTTAAATCTCTGGGGTGTCTCTAGACCTTTAACGACCCTCAACTCCGTAACGATTTCCAAAGAAAGGATTTTCCATGATGATCCATACATAAAAAAAACAATTTAAAACTCACCAGACACTTGACTATTATAGTATCCAGGTTGTTTTTTTGGAGGAAATCATTTTCATTTATTGGGTAGATTTATTTTTTAAATTCGACAAAATTTTTGTTACGGAGTTGACATTTCTGGACATATTATTATAATAAACATTCGTGATCTGTTATCGGTGAGTGTCGACTGCGAATTGTAGAAACATGTTAGACGGCAAGATGTAAGGAAGCAGGCAGGGATCTTGTGATATACGTAACTTTCGTGATGTTTTTGCCACTAGTGATGTGTAATGAATAAAGCAAATAATAAAATCACTTACACGGTTTTCACACTGACTTCTATCGGTTTATTGTCACGATATTGTTATTGATACAACTTATAATGAGAATCACTGCATAATACGATTCGTAACTTTCTCCAACTGCAGATGGCACCAGTTAACGTCATGTAAGCGTAACAAGAAGCCATTAATTTAGATTAACAGACTGCCTCGTAATTTGTACGCATCGATCAAGTGGTTGCCAAGCTACCAGTGATGTTTGCTGGCGTTATAAGAGTTACGTGAGAATAAGCCCTGCTCCACGATAGAACTCAGCATGCCGGGTTCAAGTCACAAGCTACGAAGATTTCATGAATAATTTGATAATGTAAAAATCACACGATTTACAGACATTATTAAAAGTGGACCTAACATTCGTAGGTCAACTAAGCAATTAACCGTAATAATTTATGAAAATTTTCACAATCTTCACACAGTTCACGAAGTATACTCATATTCTACGCGATATATATATATATGATGTATATATATATATAATGCGTGTATGTGATGTATATGGTCGCGCGTGTTGTGTAACGTGTTTGGTCGTCGTGTGCGCGCGCGTTTGCGGGTGTGCAATGTGTGCGTGCGGTATGTGTGCGCGCGTATGTGCGCGCGCGCGTGTGTGTGTGTGTGCGTGTGTGGTGCGTGCGTGCGGCGTGCGTGCGTGCGTGCGTGGTGGGCGTCGTGTGTGCGCTGCGCGCGTGGTGTGTTGTGCGCGCGCGTGTGTGTGTGTCTGCATTTGTGTGTAACGTGTGTGCTGTATGTGTGTGCGTGTGTGTGTGTGTGTGTGTGTGTGTGTGTGTGTGGTGGTGCGCGTGTGTGTACGCGTGTCGTGTGGCGCGCGCGCGCGTGGTGTGTGTGTGTGTTGCGTGTGATGTGTGTGTGTGTTGTATGTGTGTGTGTGTGTGTGTGGTGTGTGGTGTGTGTTGTGTGTGTGTATGTGTGTGTGGTGTGATCTCTCTCT
>NW_014579945.1:30069-30606 GCF_000485595.1 Priapulus caudatus | reverse complement strand
TGTAACCGAAATCCACTTGTGGCAGTGGTAGATTGAGCCTATGAGCGAGAGCGCCATCTGTCGTGGAGTTTGGGAATATTAGTGCCGCAAGCACGCACAGCACTCGGTGCACATTATTTTTTACGTAATTTCTTACGAATATATTGCTTGCTAATATTTTGCCAAGCCTAACCTGTTACGTGTGCCTGCGTCAGTGACATTAGAAAATCTCGGCTTACTGTATGCGGGGGAGGCCGTTACGTCATCATCTCTGTCTGTGGTTACAGTTACACTCATCGTAAGTGATAGAAAATGTTAAAATGTTACCGCTCCTGCGCATGCGCATGAATGAGACAAGCTTTGCGTGACATTTAGCCTCAGAATAACTTCTCATGGGAGAAAGAGAAAGCTGGAGAGTAAATCCTTAAACTAGGATCGGAATAATGAGGCAGACGCACGGGAGAAAAAACAAGTGATGCGAACAATGAAGCAGCGAGCGTATCCACCCACTCCGCACCCGCGTATCCACCCACTCCGCACCCGCGTATCCACCCACTC
>NW_014579945.1:26953-28600 GCF_000485595.1 Priapulus caudatus | reverse complement strand
AACCAGTCTACCATGCGCGCACATGTACGGTAGACTGGTTAGCGTATATAACCACGCAGCAGATATAACCACGCAGCAGCCGTACATGCTCGCGCATGGTAGACTGGTTAGCGTATATAACCACGCAGCAGCCGTACATGTGCGCGCATGGTAGACTGGTTAGCGTATATAACCACGCAGTGTACGGCTGCTGCAGCGTATATAACCACAACCAGGTGCTCGCAACTACTTGCACTAGTTACTAGTCGCTGGATTTCCGACGTGCGCGTAACGTATAAACTGCGGAGTTTTTCGCGGGTATTTGATGTGAATACGCTCGCTGCTTCATTGTTCACATCACTTGTTTTTTCTCACGTGCGTCTGCCTCGTTATTCCGATCCTAGTTTAAGGATTTACTCTCCAGCTTTCTCTTTCTCCCATGAGAAGTTATTTTGAGGCTAAATGTCACGCAAAGCTTGTCTCATTCATGCGCATGCGCAGGAGCGGTAACATTTTAACATTTTCTATCACTTACGATGAGTGTAACTGTAACCACAGACAGAGATGATGACGTAACGGCCTCCCCCGCATACAGTAAGCCGAGATTTTCTAATGTCACTGACGCAGGCACACGTAACAGGTTAGGCTTGGCAAAATATTAGCAAGCAATATATTCGTAAGAAATTACGTAAAAAATAATGTGCACCGAGTGCTGTGCGTGCTTGCGGCACTACTATTCCGTGTGGTGATCATGTCATTAGCAGAGGGCGCTACGGACAAATTGCACACGAGGGAGAAAAAGCAAGAAGCCATAAAAATAGGACTGCAATATTATATGATGTTGTACTGCAGTATGAAGTTGTACTGCAGTATAATGTTGTACTACATTATGATGTTGTACTGCAGTATGATGTTGTACTGCAGTATGATGTTGTACTGTAGTATATGATGTTGTACTGCAGTATGATGTTGTACTGTAGTATATGATGTTGTACTACAGTATGATGTTCATCATATACTGCAGTACAACATCATATACTGCAGTACTTGTACTGCAGTATATGATGTTGTACTGCAGTATGATGTTGTCGGGCACCTGAGGGAGTAAGAAACGATGAGAGCAGCATGGCGTGGCGTGAGTGAAGCAGAAATAACGCTTCTAAGTCACAGCTGTGCCATTAGGATGAGGAGGAAGAGGAGGAGGAGGAAGAGGAGGAGAAGGAGGAGGAGGAGGAGCACTGTGGGAGACAGACTGAGATGGGGAAGGTGTGCCGGTTGCTGACATGGGAGCTACCATCAATTTATAATGCAGAACGAACAAACAGAAGAAAGAATGAAAGAACGAGTAAAAGATCGAACATACGAACAAGCAAACGTAGAATAACGGGAGATCTATGTTTGCGCGTATCCAGTATATGTCAAAAATAATACTTTGTTGGCATTTTCAAGAGCACACATATTTCGGAGTAGTTTGATATTCACAGTACCAACAACAGTATCTAGACAGGTGGCAGAAGGAGCAGCTTGCCATGGATCATTCAATGGATTAAAAAAAAGGTCTAAAATAAATAAAATATTGCCGTATTCGTGTCTACGTGCATGTGTGTGTGTGTGTGTGTGTGTGTGTGTGTGTGTGTGTGTGTGTGTGTGTATGTATGTGTATGTGTG
>NW_014579945.1:7757-23877 GCF_000485595.1 Priapulus caudatus | reverse complement strand
CGTCTCTCTCTCTCTCTCTCTCTCTCTCTCTCTCTCTCTCTCTCTCCTTCTCGTTCTGTCTCTCCGTGTCGTTCTCGCTCTCTCTTTGTCTCTTTCTCTCTTTTTCCGGACCCCTCTCTCTCACCCTCTCGCCATCCTTCTCATCCGCTCTCTCCCCTTCTCTCCCCTTCTCCCCATCTCTCCCTCTCTACCTCTCTCGCTCTCATCTGCGACCTCTGGGTGACGCTACTAACGTTGCCTTCGCTCTCGTCCACGCAATCTCTCCTCCTGCGTTTACGGCGGTGATGCATCAAGTTGTGCTTCAATAAAACATCCTATCTCGACAGAAGGCTGCAGTCAGTATTCGTGTTAGTTATAGCCGCGCGCTACGGCCAGCGCTACACGTGCCGACAGACCCTTCCACGTCAACGTCACGCTGCCGTCAGTAGAGTAATGACAACGAGTTAAAGTTCCGCTATGAAGCGTTGTGGGATTTCCTGAGAGAGAGGAAATCAACTCGCTCGTGAATTCTCACCTGCTCGTGAATTCTCATCTGCTCGTGTTGTCACCTGCGCGTGTTGTCACCTGCTCGTGTTGTCACCTGCTCGCGTTCTCACCTGCTCGTGTTGTCACCTGCTCGTGTTGTCACCTGCTCGTGTTGTCACCTGCTCGTGTTGTCACCTGCTCGTGTTGTCACCTGCTCGTGTTGTCACCTGCTCGTGTTGTCACCTGCTCGTGTTGTCACCTGCTCGTGTTNTGCTCGTCGTTGTCACCTGCTCGTGTTGTCACCTGCTCGTGTTGTCACCTGCTCGTGTTGTCACCTGCTCGTGTTGTCACCTGCTCGTGTTGTCACCTGCTCGTGTTGTCACCTGCTCGTGTTGTCACCTGCTCGTGTTGTCACCTGCTCGTGTT
The DNA here is from genome assembly GCF_000485595.1 of Priapulus caudatus. NCBI lineage: Eukaryota > Metazoa > Priapulida > Priapulimorpha > Priapulimorphida > Priapulidae > Priapulus > Priapulus caudatus. Next base: position 22,986 of record NW_014579945.1, on the reverse strand, counting down.
GTCACCTGCTCGTGTTGTCACCTGCTCGTGTTGTCACCTGCTCGTGTTGTCACCTGCTCGTGTTGTCGCCTGCCCGTGTTGTCACCTGCTCGTGTCGTCACCTGACGCGTGGGAGTCCGCCGCTTCTCCAGCGTATGATCGCGACTTTTAATTCTTAAGTAACCAACAAAAGTTTCTCCTCCTCTTGACGATTGAACTGTCACTACGCGGCGCCGCTGTGCATATCTGCGGAAATTGAAATGTTTCCACGACTGAATCTGCCGGACGTCATATGCGAGAAATGTCATCATGAAAACACGTTTAAAATCGGCCTCGGCATCCGCTGGCGTTGGCGTTTGAGCTGTTCTATGCTAGCGTAATGGGTGGTCTCATGGATTTTAAAATTCTGTATCGGGAACAGGAAAACGGATAGCCAAGGCCGCATGTAAAACCGAAATTGAGCGGCTGCCGAATCTACGGGCGATCGCGACGGAAGGAAATATAGTTACTCTTTGACGGTATTAACCTTTCACCACGAACCTCTGATTTCGTTCTGCCGATGGCCTTTCTCCTTGATTTACTCCCGCATACATGCCAAACATGAATATATTCATATGCATTTATAGCACTATTATTAAAGCGCGCGCACGCACACACACGCACGCACCGCGCCGCACGCACGCACACACACAAACCACACCACACACACACACACAAACACCACACAGCACACAACACACAACAAGCGCGCAGCACACGAATACACCACGAATATATATATATATATATTAGGGCGTCAGCACGCGACATGATATATATATATATTGCTGTCGCGTGCTGATATTGCTGCGCGGAGAGTAGTCGAGCTCGCGCGGTGGTTGGTCTTGCCGCCTCCGCGCCACCATAAAGATTACCTGTAACACCCGGCAACGCACCACCAGCATCATCACATCAATCAGCCAGGCAGCACGAGCAGCAGCAGCAGTAGCAGCAGCAGCAGCAGTAGCAGCCAGCAAAGCAGCCAGCAGATAGCAGCAGCAGCAGTAGTAGCCAGCAGTAGGCAGCAGCGTGCAGTAGGCAGCCAGCAGTAACAGGGCAGCAGCCAGTAGCAGCAGCACAACAGCATTAGGCAGTAACAGCGCAGTAGCTAGTAAGTAGTAAGCAGCCCAGTAGAGACGGGTGCTACATGTACTGCGACGGTATAACCAGACAATGTTGCTACCTGCATCATATCCTGAGCTGGGGGAGGGAAATGCGGCTCGTGTGGAAAGAGGGCATTCATGCCCCTCTCCATCTCCTGCCCTGCCTCTCGTCCTCTCTTCATTCCGCTTCCTCCCGCTCCTCTGCCGACGTCTGCTCTCCTCCCCTCTCGCTCCTCCCTCATACACTCTCATTTCCCTTCCTCCCCTCTCCTCCCGACGTCTCTCCTCTCCTCTCCTTTCCTATCTGAGATAAAGAGAGAGAGGGGGAGGGGAGAGACAGATAGACGCTGGTTCGTCATGCGGAGTGGAATTCACGTATCGCTGCGGAGCTGATAGGGGCGTCATAATCCATATATAGCTCACTACTCCTGCGCATGCGCACCGTGCCGCCGGCCGACCGGAACATCGAATTACGCCGAGAGAAAAACACACGACACGCCGCAACGCACGCAGTACGTACTCAATCACACAAACCGCGCATGCCTGTAGCTACCTCACACACACACAACACACACGACACACACACACACGACACACACACACACACACACACACACAGCACGCGCGCGCGCGCGCACGCCACACACACACACAGCACACACACGCCACGCACAGCACACACACACACACGCTGCCGCGCACACACCACACACACACACACACGCGCACACACACAACACACACATACACACACACCACACACACACACCACAACAAACACACACGCACACACGCACACGACACAGCAAACACACGAAGCACACGGAGATGCCACTCGACACGCGCACGCGCACGCGCACGCCGCACAACACAACGCACACGCACACGCACACACGCACACGCACACCGCACACTCACACGCACACGCACACGCAGGTTGCACACGCACACGCACACGCACACGCACACGCCACGCACACGCACACGCACACAGCACACGCACGGCACGCACGCACGCACGCAACGGCACGCACGACACAGCACAACAGCTACACATCTGTAAAGTGCAACCTGCAGTGCCCGCTTGGCGTGTCGTCGTGTAATAACTCTGGCGTTTATATAGACCTAGCATATATTATACATAATGCATGTATTATACATACACACACAACACATATATATATATATATATTATTATATATATATAATATATATATAACGCGCAGGGTTGTACTGTATACGCATGCGAGATGCTTGCTTGCTATGCGATCATCTCTCGTCCCGCCAGGGCATGGCTACGCGCTGTGATAACCATACAGGTTGCATGGGAAGCCAACATACACAACCCTCTTCCCTTCCTTCTACGGCGAATACTGGCCGACACCGGTGCTCCCTTCTTCCGCTTCCGTTTCCGTCCCTATGTCTAGCACTCACGTGCAGCAGTTACAATATCAGATAATTTAGTTTTAATTAGTGGATTTCGCGTTTATCTTGCTGACTCTTCATACAGATAAGACTGATTGTATTATGAGTCATTATGGAGTTCTACGTCGTTACAGCATGCCGTGATTGTGTCGTAATGCATCGCTGCCCTGCTCAACCCCGCTCCCCCTCGCTCACGTCTCTCTCACACACACACACACCACACACACCACACACACACACACACACACACACACACCACACACACTGTCACAACATCACACACACACCTCATCGTCCTCTCTCTCTCTTCTCTCTCTCTCTCTCTCTCCTCTCTACCTCTCTCTTTCTTCTTATCCTCTTTCTCTGATCTCCCTCTCTGCTTCTCTCTTCTGTCTGCTCACTCTCTCTCTCTCCTGCTGCTCTCTCTCTCTCTCTCTCTCTCATCTCTCTTCTCTCTCTGTGTGCGTGTGTGTGGTGTGTGTTGTGGTGTGTGTGTGTGTGTGTGTGTGTATGTAGTGTGCGCGCGCGCCGTGTGTGGCGATGCGTTTTTGGAGAGCAGGGGAAGCGTGTAAACCTGTGACGGTTGGTTTAGCGTAACAATGGGCGGCGTGCTGAGTCAAACGTTCAGTGTGTGTGAATGCAAGCCTATTTCTCTTCGTTCCGCTTACTACATCATTCTAGCATTTTATACGCTCTTGGACTTCAGCACATGGGAAATTCTTAAAGCTATCACCTGTAAGCCAGCTCGCTCGTGTGAGAGGCGTTGTTCACGTGTAGGAACCACTATCAGATCCGTACAAGTGTCTGTCAGGTGTGGCGCACTAGGGCGGCGCTGGCTGCTGCTCGCATTAGTAATCAAACTGGAAGTAAATCTTGCGCTTCTGTAAATGCGACATACTAGCACAACGACGCAAGCTTCAGGTCTAGGAAGGCAGTCGAGGTGCCTTCAAAGTTCACGTCGTTGAATATATGATCACTATTATTTTGGCATCAATCAAACAGTTACAAGGCCGGCCCTTACAGCGGCAGCGGATGTTGAAGTAGCAGTGCGCCATCTATAATCAGTTGCCGGATCATATATTGTGAATTAGAATGTATTAGGTTGCAGCGTAATGCGCCGGTCGCTTCCATTGTACGGCAAGGATTAGTAGAGGCTATATCGGAGATTGCCACCAGGACGTATACATACGCCGTAGTCCGTGTTTGTCTGAGTATATAGAGTGTATTGATAGACGGATGCGCGAACGCAATTTTTCGCCGCGGGTGTCGGATAGCATTTCATCACTTCAAACTTTCCACGGAACCTTTACATTGACAAATAATCTCTTACAAATAATCTCTTACAAGCTCTAATCACATCACGAACGCAACTCTCGTTCGCAGATCACGTAAACATTTCGGCTTAGTGCATATATAATGTATCAGGAGCGTATAATGACAAATTTTTGTCATTATACGCTCACTGAATTATGCTATGTTTATAATATACTATTATATATATATATGTGTATGCGTTAGCGGCGTTGTGTGTGTGTGTGTTGTGTGTGTGTGTTTGTGTGTGTGGTGTGCGTGTGTGCGTAGTGTGCGTGTGTGTGTGCGTGTGTGCGTGTGCTGCAGTGTGTGCCTGTGGTTGTGTCTGTGTGTGTGGTGTGTGTGTGTGTGTGTGTGTGTGTGTGTGTGTGTGGTGTATGCGCGGCGCGGGCGTGCTGTGTGTGTGATTGTGTCGCTGTTGGTGTGATGTGTGCTGTGTGTGTGTGTGTGTTGTTGCTGCAGTAGCTACACGCATGCGGTTTGTGTGATTGAGTTACGTGCGTGCGTGCGTGTGTGCGTGCGTGTGTTTCTTGCTCCGGTAACTCGATGTTCCCGGTCGGCCCGCACGTGCGCATGCGCCGGAGTAGTGAGCTATATAGGATGTGTGTGGTGTGTGCTGCGCCGTGTGGCGTTTGCGTGCGCGTGCGCGTCGCTCGTGGCGTGTGCGTGCTGCGTGTGCGTCGTGCGTCGTGCGTGCGCGTGCGCCGTGCGCGTGTGCGTGTGTGTGTGTTGCGCGCGTGTGCGTCGCTGCGTGTGTGTGCGCGCTGCTGTGTTGCCGTGCGCATGTGCGGCGCGGTCTGTGGTGCGCGTGCGCGTGCTCGTGCGCGTGTGTGTTAGGGAGGGAAGTTGTATTTTAGCGTGGAAATTTTATCGTGGAGATTATTTCATAATTAGCTATGATTTCGCGTTCATTTCCTTTGCGGCAAATGCTATGATACGCGAATTACGGTGTAGGCACTATACCGCGTATGTGCGCGTGTGTTGTACCGCCCTGTTCCTGTTCCTGCGTGAGGCGTATCACGTGAATTACGTGGTTAATATACGGGTAGAGATGATGATTAATCAAGAGTCATTAATGGTTTACTGATACATGGTTCAACTAACTTTACTATACTTCCAATTATCAAAGGTCGGCTGTTTGGATTTCCGCTGTCGATCCGACGACATTTAACAAACAATACTTTCATTTCGTCATTCTTTCTAAAAGATAATTGGTTTTACTTGGACAGGTTCGGCATCGGAGCATACAGCATGTAAGTGCAAGCATCAGAGCAGTGCCCATGCATGATTGCTTGTATAAGGGTAAGGCGGAGACTGCGGGCGCGCGGGGTTGGGCCAAGCTGGCTGGTTATTGCCCTTGAAACTAGTGGAGTCCAACATAATCGTCGATCGACGACTATACGTTCAAGCTTGTGTATAATTCATCATTCGCCATCACGCGATATGAAACATGCATGCGTGCGGGTGGTAGAGACCTATAACGCTGACGATGGCGACATGTACACTCCCCGCCTATAATATAAGCATGCATGCACACGGGCACATCGATTCACGTGTATGCCATGAGTGCGCCGCGCGCGCGTGCGTGGAACGGCGCGCGCGCGTGTGTGTTCGTGTGTGTGGGGGATGGTGTGGTGCGTGTGTGTGTGTGTGTGTGTGTGTGTGTGTGTGATGTGTGTGTGTGTGTATGTGTACGCCGTGGTGTATGTGGTGGATCGTGTGTGTGTGGGGGGGGGGTGGCGTTGTGTTGTTTGGTGTGTATGATGTGTGTGTGTGTGTGTGTGTGTGTGTGTGTGTGGCGGCGCCGTGTGTGTGCGTGTGTGTTTGTGGTGTGTGTGTTGCTCCGTGCGCGCGGCTGGTGTGTGTGTGTATGTCGATGCTGTGTGCGCTGTCGCTGCGCTGTTGTGTGTGTGTATGATGTGTGTATGTGTGTATGTGTGTGAATGGGTGTATCACGCGGCCGACTAAATACGTGCGTAATAGCCTAAATATTTCATCTGCTCCTTATGCTGAATTTCTCGCGTTGCTAATGCATCGCTGCACATTTTGTCGCATGTGAAGCAGCAGCTACTACCACCTCTCCCTCCCCGCCATCCCATGTGAAGCAGCATGCCTTACTACCACCTCTCCCATCCCTCGCAGCTAGCTACTACCACCTCTCCCTCCCCGCAGCAGCTACTACGACCTCTCCTCCCGCCGAGCAGCTACTTTATCGACTCTCCCTCCAGCCATCCACTCCCGCCGTGCGAATTTTTTCTACACGTTATATCTATTGCGGCTCTTCTCAATTAGCTGCTTCTGATTTTGACGACACCATAGATAGTGTTTGCATACCATAGATAGTATATAGCCGATTTGTTTGATTAGTTAGTGTTAGGGTTCGCGTCGGTTCGCGTCGGGTTCGGCGCTTAGGATTTGCATCATTCCTTGATATAACGGAAAGTCTGATGCGGAGTTGATATGCGTATATCAAGTCCAATGGATATAACGTGTAGAAAAAATAAATTCGCGCCTCCCGCCGCACCCTCCCGTCCCCGCCTCCCACTCTTCGCCGCCCCTTCCCCGCCGCCCACCCTCCTCCTCCCCACGTCCCACTCCTCGCCGCCCTCCCTCCCCGCCCGCACCCTCCCCTCCCCGCCTCCCACTTCCCGCCGCCCTCCCCGTAAGCCCTCCCACGCCGTCCGCTTCATGTTGCGTGCATGTTTATATCTTCATACGAGCCTCAGGTAACAGGCTGTAAAGATCGGTGCGAGATGCCTGCACTTCACGCTGCATTGCGATTAAGCAATCGGATGCGATTAAATGCGGACGGACAGACGAGAAAAGCTGCGCCCGCATGCCAGCAGTAACGGTAACGCTTAACCATATAGAAAGGCTACACAATACGGAACTGCTGCTGCCCTGCTATCGCTGCCAGCATGCTCACGCATGCACGCTCGCAAAACACACACACACACTGCGGCACAGCACACACACAACACACACACGCACGCATCGCAAAACACGCACACCCACACACACACACGACCAAATCACACACACACACACACACACACACAAGCACACGCAAACACACACACACACACGCGGACGCACACGAACACAGCACACGACACACACACACACACACACACGCACACACACAAAGCACCACAGAGCCACACACACACACACACACACACACCACACACGCACGCAACACACACATCACACACACTACACACACACAAACACACACACACAAGCCCCACACACCACACACACGCGCCGCCCACGACCACGCCACGCACACATGCACACACACGCGCGCGCGCACACACACACACACACACACACACGCACACACGTCGCACGCACACACACACACACACACACACACACACACACACCACACGACACACCACCGCCGTGCAGGCTTGGAACGGTCTAGTACGACGGGTTAAAAATGCATCATGCCGCTTAATTAGAATAGAATGCTTAATTAGAAACGGTGAATTTCTGCTGAAATTAACACGACGCGGCTCTTACCGGTGAAATTCGTATAATAAACGAAACCACGATGATTTTTTAATATTTTATTCTTCTGGCATTTCATGACGTCATCTGCGCCGTATAATTCCCCACTAACCACGCTTTGATAATACGCGTGCGCGCAAAATCGGCACCTGCTGATATTCTGGATGCATGAATCTTGCGCAGCCACTGCCTGGCCAAAAAAAAGCGAAGCTCTTTTTGTTCGTGTATTTTATAGAAGGCTTTCTGGATTTCGCTGTACCGATTTCACAGTCGGTTCATGATCACGTTAGAGAAGCCAAATTAGCTGGTGAAGCATACATGCATTACTGTCAGTGCCCACATCTATTCCACGCTGAATAGGCCATTTAATTAATTTAATATATCTAATAAAGGCACGATGACGTAAATCAAGGAATATAATATATATATATATATATATTATATATATATATATATATATATATATATATATATTACGCGCCACAGGCACATCTTCACGTGTCTGCCATGTGATGTGTGTGTGTGTGTGGTGGGTGTTGCCTTGCTGTGCTGGCGCCGCGTCCCGGGCGGTGTGGTGGGTGTGTGTGTGTGTGTGTAGTGTGTGTGCGCGTGCGTGCCTGCGTGTTGTGTGTGTGTATGTGTGTGTGTGTGTGGCCTGTGTGTGTGTGTCGTGTCCGTTGTGTGTGTGTGTGTGTGCGCGCCGCGTGCGTGTGTGTGTTTGTGTGTGATGTATGTGGTGTTGTGTGTGTCCTGTTTGTGTTGTGTGTGTGTGTGTGGTATGCTCGGGTGCGCGCCGCGCGGTGGAGGGCGTTGTGTGTGTTGTTTGTGCTCGTGTGTGGGCGCGCGCGCGCGTGTGGGTGTGTGTGTGTGTGTGTGGTTGTGTTGCGCCGCGCCGTGCGTGTGTCGTGTCGTGTGTGTGCGTGTGTGTGTGTGTGTGCTGTGTTGTGTGTGTGTGTTTGTGTGTGTGTGTGTGTGTGTGGTGTGTGTGTGTGTTTGTGTGTGTGTGTGTGTGTGTGTGTGTGTCGTGTGTGTCGTGTGTGTGTGTTTGTGTGTGTGTGTGTGTTTGCGGGCGAGCATGCGTGATGCAAAGACAGTGATGTAACCCGGGAGAATTACTTTACTGTAACCACTACGTAATGTATTACACTACAAGTGGGATACATTAATTATCGAGAAAGAAATCGTGATTTGATTGTAGACGCATGTTTATTCATTATACCGCATGACCTAGTTCTCATTAATCTATTACATCGCTTCACAGCGCCGTAAATCGCAGACAAACTTGGTCATCTTCTACATTTTCAGATCATACATTTATATCATGAACGAATTTACAAATCAGGGGCTAAAATCGGGCGACAAGGAGATTTCTATACTCCCCCCCCCCGTCCGCAAGTTCAAGCGGCATCCACACCGTATATTAGACATATAGCACTATGAGGAACGTGTGGTTCATGCGGGGAGTGATATGATATGAGCGAGGAAACCGTTGATTACATGGACTTCACTGAGCATCACCGAATGCTGAGAGACGCGTTATGACATCGTAAAATCCCTCGTAAAATGTGTATCGCATAAACCTGTTTAGGATCGATATATATATATATATATATCATAATATATATATGTGTGTGTGTGTGTGTGTGTGTGTGTGTGTGTGTGTGTGTGTGTGTGTGTGTGTGTGTGTTGTGTTGTGTGTGTGTGTGTGTGTGTGTGTGTGTGTGTGTGTGTGTTGTACGCGCGCGCACGGGCGTGTGTGCATGTCATGTATATTTTATGAGCAAGCCATTATATGACATAACTATAGATAAATGGGATTTTATTAGGAAAAATCTCTAATAATTTTAAGATCTTATCTCTAAAAAATCATTCTCCAAGCTTTCAACGCATATAAGGCCGCAATAATAAAAGCAAGCAATTATGATAAGCTTCTCATATATCTCAATAAAATATATATGGTCTACACCTATCAGACTCATACAGTAAGAACGAAATGCAGCTATATCAAAACAAAATCGACGTGCGATATATTGCTTGGACGCTCCTAGGTTTGTCAGCAATATAATCTGAGAGTTTAGTGTGTATGTGAAAGGGGGGTTATCGGCGCTGTGATTACCGCCTGTAACGTGTAGATGACAGGAATAGATGCGATGCTTTAATAATACTCGTCACCTATCACAACGACACAAGCGGACAAGTGTGGATGATGATTATAACGAACCTATCATTATGGCGAGGATGATGACGATATAAAATATAAAAAAACGGAAAAGAACGAAAATTAATTTTAAGACATGTATATATCTACACCGGATCCAGTGCCGTGGTTACGCAAACATTTTTAATTAAATTGGATTACTTACTGCATGCGCATTATTTAATAGGCAATCGTAGGCGTGTGTCTATATCAATTTTATTTGTGGAATAATTAATTTTAAAAATAAGTAATACCAACTAAATCTTAACATAAACCTCGTAATTTTCCAATAGCTTTTTTTTCTAATTAGATAGGCTAGAAATTCTCAAGTTTTTAAATTAATATATTCATTACTCGTTACGAACTACCGAAGGTATATTCTGACCAATAAGCGATCGTCTAAGAACGCACTTGTGTGTAAAATCTACGAATCGCGTGGTCGCTTACAGAGGCGGTTACAAGCCACAATGCACGTATACACGTAACACACATTTTAATCGGGTAAACGTTCTTCTAAAAACGAACAATTCTCGTCATCCGTACTTCGCATTACTAAATTACAGATTTCCAAATCAGACGGACGTTTAATGCACAAAAATCCGTGGATAGACGAGTCTATTTGATTGAAAACGCGTTAAGGATTAAACACGTCGCGCTGTGTTGTGACGTCACATATATAATTAGATTCGCTTCATTTTCATGCTGCAGTTTTTAAGCCAAGCGAACAATGCAGGCGATAGAAGAATTATTTTTAATCTTCGGCATTGGAAAGTTTTCGTATCCATGTCTTCATCGCGTTTCTTTATTTCACGTGTATGTGTGTCGGAAAGGGAAACCGCGGGGAGGGGGAGCAGCAGCAGTATCAGTAGCAGCAGCAGTAGCAGCAGCAGCAGCAGCAGCAGCAGCAGCAGCAGCAGCAGCAGCAGTATCAGTAGCAGCAGCAGTAGCAGCAGCAGTAGCAGTAGCAGCAGCAGTAGCAGTAGCAGCAGCAGTAGCAGCAGCAGTAGCAGTAGCAGCAGCAGTAGCACAGCAGCGAGCAGGCAGCAGCAGCAGCATCCACAGCTACAGCAGCAGTAGCAGTAGTTAGCAGGTCAGTGCACGTATATAGTAACAGCAGCAAGTAGCAGTAAGCCCCAGCAGTATCTAGCAGCAGTAGGCAGCAGGCACGCAGCAGGCAGCAGTAGCAGCAGCAGCAGCAGTATCCCCGGCAGTACCGCACGTAGTCACTAGTATATATAGTAGGCAGCGAGGCGTAGCCAGTACAGCAGCAGTAGCAGTAGCAGTAGCAACGTAGCAGTAGCAGCAGTAGGCAGGCAGCAGTAGCAATGTAGTAAGCTGCCAGGCAGCAGTAGCAGGGCCGTAGCAGCGTAGCCAGTAGCAGCAGCAGCTAGGAGTAGGGCAATGTAGTAGTAGCAGTAGCATCAGTAGCAGTAGCAGGCACAAGCAGCAGCAGTAAGCAGTAGCAGGGCAAGCAGCAGCAGTAGTAGTAGGGCAGTACAGTTAACAGTAGGTAGTAAGCATGTAGGCAGTACGCAGCAGTACAGTAGCAGTAGGCAGTAGCAGTAGCAGTAGCAGTAGCCAGTAAGCAGTAGGCAAGTAGTAAGGCAGTCAGTAGGCAGCAGGTAGGTAAGGAGCAGTAGCCAGTAGCAGTAGTAGTTAGCACAGTAGCAGTTAGCAATAGCAGCAGCAGCAGCAGTCAGAGCAGTAGTAAGTACAGTAGCAAGTACAAGTACAGTAGCACAGCAGTAAGCACAGCAACAGGCAGTAGTAGCTATCGTAGCAGTGCAAGTAGCAGTACAGTAGCTACAGCAGCAAGCAGCAGCCAGTATAGTAGTAGTACCTACAGTACAGCAGCAGCAGCAGCACAGCAGCAGAGCAGTAGTAGTACCAGTAGCCGGCTAGCATGTAGGCAGTTAGCAGCAGGCAGTAGTAGTACAAGTAGCAGTAGCAGTAAGCCATCAGTAAGTAGCAGCATCAGTATAGTAAGTAGCAGCAGCAGGCAGTGAAAGTAGTAGCAGCACCAGGCAGTAGGCATACGCAGTACGCAGTAGCAGCAGCAGCAACGTTAGCAGTAGCATAGCAGTAAAGGCAGCACATAGCAGCAGCTAGCAGCAGTAGCAGCAGCAGCACAAGCACACAGCGAGTAGGCAAGTAGCAGTAGCAGTAGGGCAGTAGCAGTCGCAGTAGTAGTAGCAGCGTAAGTATAGTAGCAGCACCAGCAGCACAGCTAGCAGCAGCTGTAGAGACCACATGTTGCTGATCGATGCACACACCACTATCCCCGTGTACACGGCTATAATGTATACTAACTACCTGTATATATATATACATATATATATATATATACATCGGGAGCGTACAATGCAATCATTACCGCTCACCAATAAATAATTTAGAACAAAATGTGGCTTAACCTGCGCCTGCAAATTTCGCGTTCCCATGGAATCAAGAAAACGTGCACTCAACGAACGCATTCCCATTCTCAACGAAAACAGATTTGCTGCCGCTGTAGTAATACTACACGCGCGCCACGCGGGTCTGTATTCGTATCACACATTAACTCGTCTCCCTTGGTGGCACTATGAAGACAGTAGGCGTGTGTTGTTGTTGTTGTTGTTGTTGTTGTTGTTGTTGTTGATGATGATGATGTTGTTGTTGTTGTTGTTGATGATGATGATGTTGTTGTTGTTGTTGTTGTTGATGATAATGTTGTTGTTGTTGTTGTTGTTGTTGTTGTTGTTGTTGTTGTTGGCACTAAGGTGCTGCACACAACATGCGTGTCAGCTGCAGGGTGGTATTATGATGAAAGCACGCGTTTATCATGCTGGTGTGGCCAGGATTCTGTATTGTCAGTTTGTCTGTAATAATGCATATGTGACGTTAGTAAGGCTGAAGCGGTCGTTGTCGTATCAGGTACTACAGATATGTACTCGAGGTACGTATATGTATCATACACAAGTGTACCAGGCCTGTATCTTCTCAGCATATATGTACCCTGTGATTACATAAACGTACCTGCCCCGCGGGCAGCATATGAAACCACGCGATAAAGTACGAGAATGTCGTAAACCTTCAAAACAAGAGAACAAACGCCATTTGTAAATGTTTGTTTTGGTTTATAACCGTTAGATAAGTAAGTTTTCTGATGTATTTTCCATGAAAAACACATATTTTACTCATTAATATAACTTATAATATTACTATAATTGCAATTCTTTGTGCAAATGTGTTATTTTCATCTTAATCTTAAGTTATGAGAGGGTCTGGGCTTATAGCTGCCGAGTTTGGTTTAGTTAGGAAATGATAATACGATTTGCGTATCCGTATCGTTCCGCGTATACGGCAGTATTAACAGGTATCAGGACATGCAGTGTAGGGGTCTATACGCAATACGTTTTTGTTCTACTTTCTGTTTATGTTTGTGGACCGATTAGTTTACAGCTGACCTCAGGGTTTTTGGTAGATATTTCGGGATTTTGGCTACAAGTCATGGAGGCTGACATCTTGCCAAATTCCAGCCAATCAGAAGGCGCTAAATTCTTCCTATGTTATACCGTTTTCCGGCTTTTACGACAATACCACGTGAGTGAACGAGACTTCACGCCTGGGTACATTTATGGAGCGCAGCGGTACGGTTATGTAGAAACAACATTGGTCAGGTACACTTGTGTATACATATATCTACCTCGGGTACATATCTGTAGTACCTGATACGACAACGACCCCATCTGCGTTAGTAAGCTAAGTGCTAACAGTTGCATGTCGTGTCGTCGTGTTATGTATGCTGACTAGTGGCAAACGATGGCTAGATGCAGATCTAGAGATGAGCGAGAAAATGGTATAGCAAGACAAAACGAGTAGACAAAACGAGAATTAAAGACGCGAGAATATTATCAATTATTATCCGTCACGAGGATCTCACCAGCCTGCGTTATCATATCATCCGTCACGAGGATCTCACCAGCCTGGGATCTCACCAGCCTGCGTTATCATATCATCCGTCACGAGGATCTCACCAGCCTGCGTTATCATATCATCCGTCACGAGGATCTCACCAGCCTGCGTTATCATATCCCAGCCTGCGTTATCATATCATCCGCGTTAAGCGTGTTTAATAGCTTCATGTTTAGACGTGAATGTTTAACTGCGTTTCCACCCGCTGCATGCAGATCTAGCTTCACTCTAACTCCCCATGACTCTCACAGCGGATATACGCGTGTAGGTAATATACGGGTGATATACGCATGTAGGTAATATACGGGGGATATACGCGTGTAGGTAATATACGGGGGATATACGCGTGTGTGTAATATACGGAGGATATACGCGTGTAGGTAATATACGGGGCATATACGCGTGTAGATAATATACGGGGGATATACGCGTGTAGGTAATATACGGGGGATATACGCGTGTAGGTAATATACGGGGGATATGCGCGTGTGGGTAATATACGGGGGATATGCGCGTGTAGGTAATATACGGGGGATATACGCGTATAGGTAATATACGGGAGATATACGCGTGTAGGTAATATACGGGGGATATACACGTTTAGGTAACATACGGGGGATATACGCGTATAGGTAATATACGGGAGATATACGCGTGTAGGTAATATACGGGAGATATACGCGTGTGGTAATATACGGGGGATATACGCGTGTAGGTAATATACGGGGGATATACGCGTGTAGGTAATATACGGGGGATATAGCGGAGATGAGCATGCAAGAGGAAGACGTGCCTGGTCACGGAACCTCCTGCTAAATCATGGTTAAGATGTCCGTTATTCACTCAGATCCACCCGAGTGCCTCAAGACACGCACGACCAGCCGTGCGTGCGTACATGCGTGCGTGCGTGCGTGCGTGCGTGCGTGCGTACATGCGTGCGTGCGTGCGTGCGTGCGTACATGCGTGCGTGCGTGCGTGCGTGCATGCGTGCGTGCGTGCGTGTGTGTGTGCGTGCGTGCATGCATGCGTGCGAGTAAGAGTATGGTGAGGTGGTATATCAGGGTGTCTCTTATCCGTGGTTGTCCTTGAGATCCCCGATCACAATATACTCGCATAGGTAATGTTCGCCCACACAGCAGAAAGTTGGCGTGGGCATATTTAACCGTATGTAATGCAAACATATTCACGTAAAAACGCATTCACGAATAAAAAGTTTATGTTTGGTTGTTAGAGTTGCTGAAATCTAAATGTCACAGTTTGATGTCGAACTAATGTTAAAAAAATACGATCGATAACATTGTTAATCAAATGCGTTAATAAAAAAAACTAATGAAATGCGACCGGCCATCTGACTAGGCGTGTTTATTACGTTGTAAACAGCGCCGACTGGCGGAGAATTTAAATAATTGTTTTTTTAGTCGATCGTTGAACACGGTCGTTAGAAACGTGACGCTGTAAGCGATGTATTTTGTCTTCCATTATTTGTGAGAGCTGGACGCCTCCTACCTCGCTCGCTCGTCAAGAAATCGCTGACTTTGCTCCGCTATTAGGTATTTGCTGCCGCTCCTCTGCCGTCCGTCCGTCATGGAGAGACGGATGCTCACAACGATATACCATAGAACGCACGCGCCGTACGGTGGTGCTACAGTGTCTCTCTCTCTCTCTCTCTCTCTCTCTCTCTCTCTCTCTCTCTCGCTCTCTCTCT
>NW_014579945.1:1773-7498 GCF_000485595.1 Priapulus caudatus | reverse complement strand
TGTGTGTGTGTGTGTGTGTGTGTGTGTGTGTGTGTGTGTGTGTGTGTGTGTGTGTGTGTGTGTGTGTGTGTGTGTGTGTGTGTGTGTGTGTGTGTGTGTGTGTGTGTGTGCGTGTTTGTCGGTCTCTGATTCTCTCTTCCAGTGTCTAGCTGTGAATCCCGTTTTCTCTCCAACCTCCTCTCTTTCTCTTTTTATCTTTCTTTCTCTCCCTTTATTCCTGTCTTCCTCCCCCTCTCCCGCTCTCTCGCTCTCTCTTCGTGTGCACTCGTGCCGAATGTAAGTGAATAGGTCAAGTCGCTCTCCCACATTAACAAATTGCTCTCTGCAATTACTTTTCGCTGCGCTCTTTGTAATTAATGTAGTAGATCGTCGCTGCACGGCCGCAGCTATTCTCGGGATCGACTTTTCTGCCACAAGCGCGTAAATCGAATTCGATTTCTTCCTGTAAGAACCGCCGGGAGAGAAGAAACGCGCAGTCATCCGTCTATAACTTGTTTTATTTAACGTTTTCTTCACGGCGCGCCATGTTTTCCGTTTGAAATAATGCGCTAACGCACGCACGCACACATGCACGCACGCACGCACGCACGCGCACACGCACACACGCACGCACGCACGCACGCACGCACGCACGCACGCACACACGCACGCACGCACACCGTTAGGCAGACAACGTAAGAAAATATAAATCCGCGCAACGTAATTACATACTACTTGCATTCAATATATTAAATCAAGGCATAAATTAGGTGCATTATTCAAGTTTTCTGTATTCTATATTTTCTAGTTGTGAACGCATGCAGTCATTTACCTCATATTCAAGTCAGTGGGGACTCGCCACTTCTATCTAATCCAACGAAATCTTAGCTATTCTACTCACGCTATCACACATCAACATCAACATCAACATCGACACATTAATAACACATTTCTCTCTAATCAGTGTGTGACCTGCAATTTATTAGTATGTGATATAAGATGTAACGATATATTATATGTTGTTTCTTCGTGAGCAGGAGTCTGACATGTGATGTACAGAGGAGGGGAAGCTTCAGCAGGAAACATTACGGATCCGTGGAGCTGGTAAGCGATATCAACCAATCAATCAATCAATCAATCAATCAATCCAATACACGTGTTGATCAATCTTCGGTCCATGCGTTCGTTCATTCTGCCATCTATCTATCGATCTATCCATCCATCCATCCATCCATCCATCCATCCATCCATCCATCCATATATCCATCCATCCATCCATCCATCCATCCATCCATCCATCCATTCATCCATCCATCCATCCATCCATCCATCCCTTTAGCCACATATCAATCCTTCTTTTACCGCCCCCTTCTCGCTCCTCCCCTCTCTCTCTCTCTCCGTCATCTCCCTCTCTCCTTCTCTCTTCCTCTATTAGGTGTAATCTCTGGGCACGATAGGCTCCCGATTGTCGGGCTGAATGATCATGTATCAGGGCGTGTGGGAGGTTATATACTTTGTAATCAGCTGCCCTGGAGAGCCGGCTCACTCGCTCGCCGTCTGCGAAACCGTTACGCCTCTATTAGCGGCCCATGAGGCTGATCGCTAGTTCCAAATTGACACGGTGGCCGCTATACACACGATGTATGCTCGCGACTATGCGCTGTAATTAGCCGCTAGTATTCACATTCACAGGCGCGGCGTCGCTGTCACAATGTGCCTTCATTACATTACACCGATCGTTGAATATGCGCTCCCAATCCCCCAACCACTATCACCAGCCCACCTCCCCGAGAGAGACGATGAGAGTGATGGAGAGATTGCTGTGTGTGCGTGCTCACCTGCCATTAGTATAGATAACCTTCAGCAAGGGTGTCGCGACGTGAGGTATCGAGTGGTCGACGTGAGTATGTCCCGCAAGATACACGCAAACCTAAGAGCACATTTCCTACAAATGCCCAGTTGGAATTGCATTCCGAAAAAGTACATAATGTGAAATACGGACAAAACTAAAAACACATTTACACGTATCGTTACAATCCGATTGCGTCGCGTGAAACTCACAGTGGTCTGACAGTGTGCGCGTGAATATGGAATGCAATACTGAATCGGTTACATCAGTTAGAAATGCGCGTAATTGCGTTTTGCATTAACGCACCCAAGAGAAGGTATGCCGATATATGTACAACGGAAAAACGTTCCTATCCCTACGGTCTGTTCGTCGTAAAAGCCTATAGTTTCAAATATTAACTTCCCGTGAATGTATTTATTTCGATAATGGAAACTTAGAGATATCAAGGGGTTGATCACGCGAGTGAGAGGCGAAGCCAATTTTTACTGTTCGCCTGGCTTTTACGTAATGTAGAAACATAGTCGTCAGACTAATACAGCAATCTTGTCTGGACGATCATTCATTTATAGTTGATGGCATGCGACGAAGATGGAGCCTTAAATACCGCCAAAGGATTTCGCCTGGAGAGTGGGGACAAGAGCGAAAAAGTCGAGGTAATAAGCAGTGAATTGAATTACATCAGCCATTATTGTACGTGTAACGTTCATAGATTTCTCACGAAACGCTTCCCAAGGACGGCACAGAAACAATTATCTCGCCATTTCTTTGGTTTTAATGAACAGCGAGAAACCGCGAGATTTAAACCCAATATACACGCAGAAAAAAAAGCTGCACAGCAAAACAATTGCACAGCAATTACATGAAGCCGGTTGTCAGAAACAAAATTAGTCCTAACATGTTGTCCAAGTTTTTCTCGTAGACTTTTAACCGATTTTTTTTCTTAAAGTTATGAGGGAATTTGTTTGGATTTTCTATTTTCGTAACTTTACTATGTTTTTGTCTTCGGTCGGAGAAAAAAAGTTAATGCTAAGTCTAATGCTATTACCAATTTTGTTTCCAAAAACTCGTCCCCGTAATATATTAGTATTACTTGCATGTAAAATATTCATCTGGTTCATTTAATTTGTAGTATATCGGCTTTAATGAAAAATATGCGGACGGTAGTCAACGTCAGTGATTGGCTGCCGTTAGCAGCGCTCGTAGCGCCTCTCGCGGTCAATTTGTTATCCTACGATCTGGGAAGGTGATCAACCGTTCGTTTCACTTCTCGCTGCTATACCGCGTTACCTCACATGCTAGACAGCACCGGTGAGGTGTCCGCGTTACCTCACATGCTAGACAGCACCGGTGAGGTGTCCGCGTTACCTCACATGCTAGACAGCACCGGTGAGGTGTCCGCGTCCAAACACTACCAGACACCGCGAGTGTCATCGTTATTATATAACCACGAGCTGACTCGTGTATTTACTGATCTCTACTATACTAAGTACAGCTCTACTATAGTAGAGATCAGTGCGTGTATTGCGTGGAACCTGTGAACCTCGCGCGCGCCACCTGGGTAAAGTTTAAATTTCGACCGTATAACATCGCTAGCTTGACGCGTGTAGGCGCGTGTGCGCACGGAAAGCAGTGAACGTTAGAATCACGGGATTAATAACTGTAGTATGGCATGTGGAGCGTAAGGTAGTTACCATGGTTACAGCTCGGCGTCTGTTTGCATTCTGGTAGGTGGCGGGCGGACGATGTAGTCCCAGCACCCTCGGCCTGACTCCCGTACACCTTGAGAACCCAGAAAACCAGACGAGATGGTACTTCAAATACTTTTTAGGAAAAAGTAAGTGTTTCACATAGACACATGACAGTGCGGCGACGTGCATACGCGCGCGTAGGCCTACATGACTGTATGTGCGCGCGCGTGTGTGTATCGTATACTAGTGTGGCTTACTGTGTAAATGTATCCATACATAATTAATGTCGATCCGTACAATATATCGCTTGGAGAATTTGAGAAGAAATGACGCCTTTCAGGTACGCAGCACACGATGCATCCGCCATGTGTCAATTTCCGACACGCGCATCGAATTAATTTAATCAACCAAATACGCCGCGCCCCATAAATGTCACGCATTGTATCTAGCGACGTCGCCGCTGCAGGAAATACGTCACATGTTAAACTCAACAATGGCGTCAGTGTCCCAGAAATGCGTCACATGTTAAACTCAACAATGGCGTTTCTGTCCCGGAAACGCGTCACGTATTAAATTCAACAATGGTGTTTCTGTCCCGGAAACGCGTCACGTATTAAATTCAACAATGGTGTTTCTGTGCGTCACGTATTAAATTCAACAATGGTGTTTCTGTCCCGGAAACGCGTCACGTATTAAATTCAACAATGGTGTTTCTGTCCCGGAAACGCGTCACCAATATTATATTCACCGCGTCACGATTTAGCTGATAAGTGAGATTAGCGATATTGTCGCAGTTCATCATAACTACGTCGGCATGGACGTGATCGACGACGTCTACGTCCTCTCTGTCGTCCTGACGAGTACAAACAACCAGCACGTACAGCAGTACCGCGCCATTCTCTGGAGAAAGTCGGTTAGTAGTAAAACGTGGACCCCGCCCGCGGTGTGCAGAGATGGCCTCTAGTATATTTTACGTCACTTTACTGTGCTTTAGGAGGCAAATCTTTTTATTTTATGAATTTACTAATTTAATTTATTCATCTATTTATTATTTATTTATTTGTGGATTTATTTTATTCATATATTTGCGTATTTATTTATTTATATACTTATTTATTCATTTATTTATATCGAAGATGAATGTTCTTCAGACGTGATGATCAGGGTAATTCGACCTTGATACTGATATTATGCTAACAACAAAGAAAATGTGCCATGCAAGCATTACGACACAGGTTCATATATAGATATACATATATAGATAGTGGTCTTCAGTTTTTATATAGATAGGGGTATTTCAATCTTCATCGTATCTATTGGATTTTATAGCTGCTATAAACGTAGTGCTAGTGGATTATTCCAACGACATTAACGATCAACACATGGACAACAATAAGATATTCGCTTGAACATGCAAAAGCATGTATCCCGTCCGTACATATTATATCATGTGTTTGCAGGGACCGCAAAAGATGTGTTTACCGTATAATGCGAACAAAGACATCACACTAAAACAGATTCTAAGGTGAGTGCAATAATATACTTCATTAATGCTTGTAAATGTTGCGGTCGTTCAACTATTTTCCATCGTTCTTACTTAGTTTTCGAGTCATTATTAGCAAGCAGTAGAGCGTGATATAATTTTGCGTTTCATGTAGAGCGAGCAAGCGGGTTGAAAACAGAGCGCGCGCGCTAACTCACAGCGACCGCTTTATTTTGCTTTTATAGTCGTTTCTCGTGTATGGACAAAATTGATAAACCGCCGAAGGAAGTCACCAGCTCAGAAATTCAAAAGGTGGGTGACTAGCGGCGGCATCAAGCGCTTCGTTAAATGTCAACAACTACCAGAAAATAAACTTGAATATGAAATGAAAAATTATTCCGGTGGTGCAATCACGCAGCGTTGTTTATTTAAGCATGCGCTAGTAATAATAAAACCTAACACAATGCCAACATTTTCAGTGATGAGACATTTGGTATTTACGTTGTGATATTTCTCCACGGACTACTCCTCGCTGGTGCGTCGCCCAGTCTATAGCAAGCAGGGTTGTCTCCTGTACCATATATCATATAGCATCAGCTTTCAGTGCAGGTGTGCAGAAAGTTTCGTAATGAATCATCGTCAGAAAAGTTTAATGAAACACCGTACGTGTTTTATAACGCAGTTTCACGCACGCACACACACACACACACACACACACACACACAC
>NW_014579944.1:7943-23145 GCF_000485595.1 Priapulus caudatus | reverse complement strand
TTACATATACAGCTCTCACTCTCTACATATACAGCTCTCACTCTCTACATATACAGGCTCTCACTCTCTACCATATACAGCTCTCACTTCTACATATACAGCTCTCACTCTCTACATATACAGCTCACTCTCTTATATGTAGAGAGTGAGAGCTGTATATGTGAGAGTGAGAGCTGTACATATACAGCTCTCACCTCTACATAGACAGCTCTCACTCTCTACATATACAGCTCTCACACTCTACATATACAGCTCTCACTCTACATATACAGCTCTCACTCTCTACATATACAGCTCTCACTCTCTACATATACAGCTCTCACTCTCTACATATACAGCTCTCACTCTCTACATATACAGCTCTCACTCTACATATACAGCTCTCACACTCTACATATACAGCTCTCACTCTACATATACAGCTCTCACTCNTGGGATTATCACTTCTTTAACGCAAAATTAGCTTTTGAAATTTCAACTGTGACTTGTGCCTCATAAATCAGCATGTATAGATTCTATAAGCAACCCGCAGTCAAATTCTTTCTAACAGACACGTCAACATCCATTGTTGAACCCTCGTTGAGGTAGGGGGAGGGGGAGGGGTAGGGCGGAGGGGGTGAGGAAGGGGTGGGGGGAGGGGTGGGGCAGGGGAAAGGGGAGGGTGAGGAGGGGGCCTCGAATAGCAAAGCAGTTCACTCTGTTGTTACAGTCAACAAATCCATGTTTAACCCTCTCTTGAGGGTCAAAGAGGTTATCCGACACTTACTCTTCGCATGGCAGCAGAAGGGACTTTCAATGCGTCCTTTCATAAAGCCAGGTGAAAAGGGCTAGGTACACTCGCTGAACAAAGGTTTTCAATCGCTCGTCAGACATGTCTCTCAGAAATGTCTAAATCGGGGCCTGTGCATTTGCTTTGAACTGTGACCTCATTTTAGGCACAGTCATGGCTTTTCTACATGATGCTATACACGACTAGTCAACGAGCCTAGTCGAGCAGTTTGATTTGTGCGGCAATATGCATCTCCGACCTCTTTTTCAGGCCCCCCTATACCTTAGTTAAGAGTGAATGTTCCCCTTCCTTTTCCCTCTTGACCTTTGACCTCTTGACCCCGAGCTTCGACGCCAAGCTCTTCTTGACGAATCCCCCCCGACGTCCCGAATATCGTGACCGTACGTCGAGCGTTAGATTTTGCTGCCCAACTGTTGACGCACGGACGACGCGACGCACGGACGCGACGGCCGGACGATCAGCGGATTCTCAAGGCTGCAGCTGGACTGAGGGTCAGATAGAGCTAATAAGAAGAGGTTCGATGCAAGAGTAGGTCACGTAAGGCTGTTGGATGGTTACAACGCCGAGTTCTGCAGGGGGGCGGAATCTAGCGTTTCAGAGAGACGACAGGTGTTGATATGATATTTTGAGTAAAGGGGTTGCAGAAGGCCACGCGGTGCTAGGTGGTCTGGGATGCCATGTCCCCCTCCCACCTAGGAAAATTTCAGGAGCCGCTGTGTCACAGGGAAAATTGGGACGGCCTTGCAGATTGATTTTTTTATTGTTTGGCCCATTTTACTAGCTATGCGATTTCCCCTCAGTCAGGGACTGAACAGGGGGGTTGGAGGTGGTCGCCACAGCTCTGACACAGATGTCAAACAACGTTTTAGCCGCAAATTGTCAGCATGCGCTGGTAGAATCGCGATGATCGCGCCGTCGTCCCTTCCCCCCCGTCAACAGTTGCTAAAATCTTAACGTCTCGACGTACGGCAGCGGTGTCGGCACTAGATTGGGCGGAATCGTCAACGAGCTTGGGGCTGTGCGAAGCTGCGGGGTCAAAAGGTCAGAAGGTCAAAGAGGAACTGGTATAACAAAAGGCGATGGGAACATTTCACTCCTTAATTAAGTATGGGAGGAAATGCAGAATTGCGGCCACCCAATCTCAAGCGGTCGAGGGACTAGAGTCGTGATAAGTCGGATGTATGCATCATGGTAGGGAAAGCCCTCCACTGTGCCGAACATTGGATTAGTGGTTTGGTCACCAGTCAAAGGTACAATGTGGCACGACGGCATGATTTTAGACAGTTTCTGGAGGACAATGGTGTCTGACCGGGCGATTGGAAACTTTTTTGTGTCACCGGGGACTACATGTTTTGATGGCATTATTGAAAGGCACATTTGAAGAATTACTTTCTGCGTGACATGCGAAGAACGGTAAGTGTCACATAACCTTTGACCTCAAGAGGGGGGTAAATCGGTTTTGTTGACTGTTCTGTCTTCAAAGATTTGACGGCCGGTTTGCTAGTAGATCTATAATGCCTGGCATGTACATGAGGTACAAGGTCACAGTAAATTCAATAGTCTAATTTGGTTAAGAAGGGCTTATTGCCTCCTTAAATCGTTATATTGTATACGGCCATCTGGTAACTGTCATATGGCTTACATGTACGATATTGCCACTGTAGGTGGCTAGGCCATTGCTGTGTTTGCATGCGTCTACTGGGGAGGTTTTGCCTTAATTAGGTTACGGGTGCAGCTTCTATTGCGACAGCCATGTGGCTTGCCGTAGTAAGGGATGAGTGCGTATCCTATTCTGTCTTGCAGCATAGTATGTTGCTACTAGCGAATATGATGGGCTTCCATCTTTAATCTGAAGACACTTAACGTTACGCGGATCTCGTGGCAACTTTGCATAACGATACCACGCCATTCTTTTGAGAAAGGTGCTGATACCATTCCCTGTGCATTCCACTGTTTCGGCGTGTATGTGAACACATTGGGGACTAAACAGGGTTTACTAGAACTCCCACCACTCCACCACAGAGTCGACCGCGTAGACGTTAGATTGAGAGCCGCTGGTCGCTGGCTGCGGGCACTTTGTTCAAATCCCACGGATTTGTGAGAACGAGGCTTTATTGAACGGCATTCATATCACGTGTCTTCATAAACACCCGCCCACCCCTGTCAGAAAAGATGTGTGTACTAGAGTATCATCAAAAAAAGATCTGCATCAAATGGTAGTTGAGATGAATCTCACGGTGATGCAGTTGACTGGTGCGAGATGAAGACATTAACATGACCGTATTGCACAGTGACAAGGACTGGCGATCTCTTGTGTCGGCGGAGAAGTGTACGTACTTTCGAAAACTGCAACATCAATCAGACAGAATGTTGACTTCAGGTTGTCGTATGGTTGGCAGACAATGAAAATACACCTAACTGCTATACTGAACTGCAAAGCTATTGCTGGCTATTAGCCTGAAAGTTTACTATGTATTTTACTCGAATGCCCTTGTTGAGTTAGTCAGATATTAAAAGTGCGACTCGCATGTATATAAGCATGGTTCGAGCATGCATAAGTAAATATGAATTAGAAATTTTGTCTAAGCCAATTACCTATGGTCCGATCCATGGATAATTCGCTTCATCATTTTCTATGCAGCAGTCTCCAGAGATGTGTGTATCTTCAATACCCTCTGATATAAAATAATATATATAGATGATTAACATTATATGAAGCTACGGTTAACACCGACGCAACCGACACATTGCCAGCACCTGGGTGAAAATGGATTTAGAGAAAGCTCGAGGCAGGTTTGTGAATTTGTGGCATAAATGAAAGTAGGGAAAATTTTCGATAATGGGTTTCATTAGCTTTACTAACCTTTCTTAATACCTTACTGTATGGTGGCCTTTCAACTTTATTAATCATCAGCAGGTGATTGGTATTGTGTTCTCTATCCAGAACTCTGGGGTAGATGAAGGCCAGGATGGCGTCGTAGGTGCCTGACAATGAAGTCAGCGAGTTGACATCTTAATTCAGTAGAAAATAAATGAATATACGGATATGTTAGACTTCCCAAATAATGGCCATGCTACGCTTTGAGCGATGCTTACTAAGTTTGGGGAAGATTTCGTTCGATGTGAGAAATGTGAGAGATCAAGGGTCTCAATCATTTACGTTTGAATGCTAGTGCACAGCATTATTCAGATTTATGTTCGTTATGGCGTATAGATTTGGAGGGCATATAGCGATATGACAAGGATGAACGAAAGCAACTGATTACGATCCTGTATAAATACACCTTTGCAGTTCCAAGCAGAAAACACCGCGCCCATTTACACTCACCGCAAGAACGACGCAAGTGGGACTTCTCATCACCGACATTTACCACCGCTGTACTACAATGACTACTATAACTAGACGACCATCACGGTCGCTTTTTCGGACCTCTTGCTAGTATGAACTCCGTATGTGGAAGCGTCGATCGGTTACGGCGTCCTGTCGAAGGGAGGGAAGCCTCCGTATATTCCTTAAATCGTATAATTTCTATGTCATTCTGTACTGTCAGTATGTTACAACTTACATGTCACGTATGCCACTGCCAGTGGCTGTGCATGTGTTGGGGCAGTTTTTGCCTGCATTAATTGGTTACAGGTGGCAGCTCTCTATTGCAATTTGCAGCCTGTAGGCTTGCGTAGGTAAATGGATGAGTGCTTACCTAGATTCTGTCTTGCAAATAGTTGTTGCTACTACGAATGATGGGAGCTTCCATCTTTAATCTGAAGAAACTTAAACGTACACGCCATCCAACGAACATCTTTTGAGAAGGTTCCTGATACCATCTCTGTGCATTCCACTATTTCGGCGTGTATGTGAACACATTTGGGACTAACAGGGTTTACTAGAATCCCACAACTCCACCACAGAGTCACCGCAGTAGACGTTAGATGAGCGCTGTCGCTATGCGGCACTTGTGTAGTTATAGGTTCGAACGTCAGACACGGTTCTGTTTCTGTATACTTTGTAGCAATTATTCATCGAAAAACGCATAGAAAGCACTTAGCGATAGTTTTAAGGATAATGACGTTATAGCCTTCTCCATGTAGTTTTCGGACGGCCCCTTCCCCGTTGACCTTGTGGGTTCTAGATTTGCGTAAGGTGTGGCCAATCCACCTCCACTACATTACTCTAATTACATTTTGTAGCGTCGATAGCTTTGCGAAATGTGAAATGCTGTACCGCGTATGTAGAGAATGATGAATTTAAGTTGATAATCTGTTGTTGACACATGTACATCATATTCAGAGAGTCGGACAAGTATGATTTCAATACAACATGTAATCATTTATTGATTATACTACATCATACGTAACAAACAACAAACATAATACGTGACGTCTGATCTTGTAAGTAACATTGACTGTTTGTACTATCGATTAAGCGATTAATGACGTTGTTGCATGCAGGTCGGGTATGGAGTCATCACCTGGAGCCATCGCGACGTAGCCGAGCAGTGTGAGGGCGCCGCGGCTGCCGACCTACCAACGGTGCATCCTCGACAACCTGCTGGGAGAGGTAAGTGACCTTTGTATTCTCCTTGCCTTGGAGGAGGAGGTGATAGAGGGAGGAGGAGGAGGAGGAGGTGATAGAGGGAGGAGGAGGAGGCGATAGAGGGAGGAGGAAGGAGGAGGAGGAGATAGAGGAGGAGGTGATAGAGGAGGGAGGAGGTGATAGAGGGATGAGGAGGGTCTCCCTTCCGCTCTCTCCTCCTCCTCCTCCTCCGCCCGCTCCCTCCCTCTCTCCCGGCAGATAGGGAAGAGAGACGAGAGGAGAGAGAGAGAAAGGCAAGGAGAATACAAAAGTGACTTACCTCTCCCAGCAGGAGGATGAGCAGCAGCTACCAGGTTGGAGACAGGGATCCACGCGCAGTCCTGCCAAGAGATAATAATAAAATGTAATAAAATAATTAAATAACAAAAATTTCCACGACTGTATAGAGATATATGTACATGTGAGTTTCGTGCTATAGTTAATGCAGGAAATCAGCGACTCGACTCACTCACTCTTTCTCCTCACTATATTGTTGAGCAGTTCCCGCTTGGTCTTGCTGCTAACGAAGATGACAGATGCAAACCGATTACACACCATGCCTGCGGAAGAGGAGAAAGACTGAATGACACCACAACATGTGAAATGACAATAAAAACTAAATTGCTACGATCAAACATTCTATGGACACCAGGGAATAATTTTCCCGGTATCGCATCGCAATTCGCGATGTATTTTCAGCCATTTGCTACGCATATTTTTTTATGAATCGCATCATGAGGGATATTTATTTGCAAGGTAAGATAATCTACTTCTAATGCATCATTTGATAAAATCTTCTCTGATAAAATAAAATATATCAAGAATGTCTTACAGTGAGTACGATGCTGGATCAGTCTGTAGTATCCTGTATGTAGCTTAATGATTATAAGCATCCATATTTATATTAATTTACATATATGATGAGACAGTACTAGTATTGTATGCCCTTGTAATGTGTTCGCAACTATGGAGCAGTATGAGTGCATCTGAATACTGTCTGGATAAATTACACATTTGGCAATTTTGCAGTAAAATTTGAATAACTAAATTTCATCTTTTTAATTTCATTTTTGTGTTCAGAAAATATTGCTAAACCTTTTCAATTCCAATTTCAGTGTATGTAAATATAAGACGTATATACACTCACATATCACTTAAATCTCAACTTGTGTGAGACCAGTTACTTGGTGACATTGTAATATAAGACACCGGTATATATGTACTGATGTATCAAACTCGCAACTGAACTGGTGTGAACTGTGAAACTGGTTACTGGGGTATATTGAAATGAACACAGGACCCTATCACAGCTTTGCTTAACGGATCTCTAAAAATGTGTAACCATTGCCCCACAATCAAGAAAAGTTGAAAAGAATTGATAAATTCACTTGTGTAAACTTGTGTTTCTATCTATAGAGAATATATAATAGTTTAAATATTGATCAACTTTTTTTTACTAAAAGTGAAGTGTAAATTCAGCTTAAACCTAACCCTAACCTAACGTTTAGCAACTATGAATGTACATGATGCTACGAGGACACAGCGCTTGGCTGTAGGATAAACTCTGCAAAATGGCTACGATGTTGACGAGCGGCAAAACATAGAGGGCAGCATAGTCAACGATCCCAGCGGTCAAACTGATCGACGAAACTAACGGTGACGGCAAACGTGCGCGAGTGGCGTCTGTAGGCGACCGTCTCTTTTCCCACTTGCAGACGAGCAGGCGGTACTTGTGAGCATACTGAATAACATCTTGGATACTAATGCCGGCAATGATGACTTGGCTGTCGAACTCGTGAGCGAGGACAAGAAACCATTAGGTACGTCTCACGCGGTGTTGGACGACGTCGTTGCCTACCTGTCGTGCGTGCTCGTGCGATGCGTGAAGACGATGTGTGGTGAGAAAGATGTGACACGAAGGGAAATCTTACCATGTCGTACTTATGGTATGAGCCGGATTACTTTATGCCTATTTAACAGATTAACTCTGAGGGTATGTTACTTGCTAGTATTGAGGTATAAGCATGGGTGATCGAGACTTGTAACATGGGTTTGTTGCAGCAATTCAAAATTTCTCAACGGTTAATAGTAATTATATATAAATGTACCCCACTAATGAGCAACTGGCTGAGATGAGTAATTATAATAACGTTTACGAATGTTTAATTTGCAACATGGCTAGCATGTGATCCGGTCGTGTTTTATTTTTATCCAGCGAAGAGCACTACCTCGCACAGTTCTGCCACGAAAACGGGGACGACACAAGAGTGTGAAGAAATCGAGCAGTAAGTCTGCGACGAAACCCACGACTGCCAAGACAAAAACTGCAAACGCGGCACCTTCGGGCCAGGAAGCCTGATGCACACAAGGCCGCGAGTGCTGAGACTTCAGCAAGTAATAGCAAGAAAAAAGCTGACACGTCTTGATGTACGTAAAAAAGCAAGTGTCGTCGTCTGCTAAAGCGAAGGAGAAAAAACCAAGTCAG
The DNA here is from genome assembly GCF_000485595.1 of Priapulus caudatus. Lineage (NCBI taxonomy): Eukaryota > Metazoa > Priapulida > Priapulimorpha > Priapulimorphida > Priapulidae > Priapulus > Priapulus caudatus. The sequence goes on along the minus strand of NW_014579944.1, from coordinate 15,297 downwards.
CACGGCTAAAGATTGTGGTATGTAATGGTGATACACAAATGAGTAACTTGATCAATCATAACTGTGTGGATGTGTGTCGCACAGGGGTAGATATGAACTTTTGAACAAGGGAGTCCAACGGACTCCCTACCCTCAAAAAGAGGGAGTCCGCAGCAAAATGAGGGAGTCCGCAGCAAAATGAGGGAGTCCGCAGTCTGAAGTTCAAAACTAAAGATATTAACAATAACGCATGTGCTTATTTTGAAGATTCATGCGGTTGCACGTCTGCCAAAATGTCTTTGGACATTTGCTGAAAAAATACGGTCATTCCATGAGGCCGTGCTCTGGAACGAACTAGTTAGTAATAGTATAGCAAAATTTTCAGGGAGTCGCACGGTCTCTTGCACATGTTAAATCAGGGAGTCTGACAGAAAATCAAGGAGTATTTGACTCCGGACTCGCGTTAATTTCGCACCCTGGTGTGTATGTGTGTGTGTGTGGGTGGGGGGGGGGGTAATGTTGTGTTTTGATTTTTAAGTTGTACATAAAAATTTCAGCAATGTTATTTTGTCTTACAATTTTGCAATGTAATATAAGGAACTTTGTTATATCCGATACTATCATAAGAGATTAAGTAGAGATATCATGAGTTTAAAGGGAGAGTTTACTCTAGGTTCTAGGGTTATTTTCAGTTAATTTAGGTTAAAATTATGCTACATAAAACGTTGCATGGTTCAATCACCATTAGAAATATTATTAAAAAATGTTTTAAAACTAACTTCTACAGTTTGATTACAACGACGGTGGCGCCACTCAAAGCGCACGATCTGATAAGTTGCGCAAAACCACTTTCCAGCCAAGGGCTACAGACCGAGCGTGTTTCTTATTTATTCATTTAAAAGCAAAAGGATTGTAATATCTTACAAACGACATATAGTTTCAGTTATAATATGGATACGTTTGCCCTAAAATGAATATCGTTCGGTTAAATAGCATTTAGGTATAAATATAATTGCACTTGTAATTAGCCCTCGGTCTGTAACGTGCAAAATAAATGGTCAAATACGCAACTTTTTCGGGGTGGCAGCACGGTCGCGGGTGTCATGGCGCCGTTCAAATTTCGTAGCGTTGATGTGTAATTAATTATAACAATTAAATTAGGTATCTGGTAACAAATACGTGTGGGTATAGACGATTTGTTATACAGTAAGTACAGTTGTATGCAGTAAAATCCTAGAGGCTACTGTCCCTTTAAATTAGGTATCTGGTAACAAATACGTGTGGGTATAGACGATTTGTTATACAGTAAGTACAGTTGTATGCAGTAAAATCCTAGAGGCTACTGCCCCTTTAAGGCATGTGCATTAGGCTATTAGCGCTCGAGTCGGATGTGTGGAACGGTGCGGGGGTGTGTCGGCCTAGCGTAGGCAGAGCCAGATTCGTGGACTGTGTAAGTCATGGCGTGTACAGGCGGATGCTTCACGAACGTGTGCTGCTCCTGGTGCGTTAGACTCAGCTCCTCTAGTCGGAACGGGGTGTGGGCTGATGTGTGCAGGGAGCAGGTCAGCATAGCGTAGCTCTTACGTTAACGTACTCTTAACGTTAGTTAGTCTTGACATTAACCTTTTCTCATAGACCTGACCTCTATACACTGCATATGAGCAACTCCTTAATTTCAACGGTCTATGAGAAACCGTTTATGTTAAGTCTAATGTTAAGACTAATTTAGATTTTATTATTTCGCCCGACGTGTTCTGAGCTGCCTGCATGTGCATCACATTAATCTTAATTATTGGGGAGAGAATCGCTGATCAGTACTTCACGTCGTCATTGCCTCCAGGCGACCATTGATGCGCGTGTTCACTTGTTGACGCTTGTACACATGCCGTAATGCCTCGCATCTTTCTTTCTCTCCTGTTTGCCGATGTATCAAGCAGGACCCTACGGTAGCAGCTACATGGACCAGATGGGAGCCCCTCCCTTCGACAGGACGCCGTACGATCGACCTTTCCCATCGGAGTTCATACCAAGGAGTCCGAAAAAGCGAGCCGTGAGTGTCGTCTAGTTATAGTAGCAGTGTAGTAGCGGTGGTAATGGTCGGCGTGATGAGAAGTCCACTTGCGTCGTTTCTCGTGAGTGTAAATGGGCGGCGGTTTGTCTGGCTTGGAACCTGCTAAAGGGTGTATTGTAATACGGATCGTAATCAGTTGCTTCGTTCATGCCTTGTATATCGTATATGCCTCCAAATCTATATCTGCCATAACGAACAGTAAATCTGAATAATGACTGTGCTACCTAGAATTCAATACGTAAAGATTGAGAACTTGATTCTCTCACAATTTCTCTCGAACGAATTCTTCCCAAACTTTTGGTAAGCATCGTTCAAAAGCGTAGCTGGCAATTTATTTGGGAAGTCCTAACATATTCCGGTTATATCATTTATTTTTCTACTGAATTTAAGATGTCAACTCGCTGACTTGTCAGTTGGTCAGCACCTACAGGACCATCCTGGCCTCATCTACCCAGAGTTCTGGATAGAGAACACAATAACAATCACCGCTGATATAATTAATAGTTGGAAGGCCACCATACAGTAAGGTATATTTAGGAAAGGAAGGTTAGTAAAAGTATATAACTCATTTATCTGAAATTTTCCCCTAGGCTTTCATTTATCCACAATTTCACAAAACTGCTCTAGCTTTCTTAAAGTCCATTTTCAACCAAGTGCTGGCAATGTTCTGGTTGCGTGTTGTTTAACGTAGCTTATATATGTTAATTATTATATATATTAGTTATATTCAGATATTGAAATACACCACTATCTCTGGAGACTGATCATGGAAAATGATGAAGCAATATACATGGACGGACCTTAGGTAATTGGCTTTAACAAGAATTTTCTACTTCATAGTTATCTTACATGTGAACCATGCTTCATATAAATGCTGAGTACATTTTAATATCTGAATAAATCAGCAAGGGCATTCAGAGTAAAATATATGTAAACTTCAGCTAAACCAAGCAGATAGCTTTGCAGGTTCAAGTATGCGGTTAGTTGTATTTTCATTGTCTGCCAACCATAATGAAACAATGAAGTCACATTTATGTCTGTTTGAATGTTGCAGTTTTCGAAAGTCTACAACTTTCCCGAGCACAAGACTCGGCCAGTCTTGACGTGGAATACGCATGTTGAATTGTTCTTCATTCCACCATACTGCATTCAACGTGAGATTCATCTCAACTACCTTGATGATGACTCTAGTAAGACATTTTTCTTGACAAGTTATGGAAGACACGTGATATAATGCCGTTCAAAAACTTTCTGCACAAATCGTGGGGTATTTGAACAAGTGCCGCAGAGCGACAGCGCTCATCTAACGTCTACTGCGGTGACTCTGTGCAAATATCATATCATACAGCCTGCCGTCTCCTGAAAAGCTAGATCCGCCCTGAGAACTAGGCGTTGTAACATCCAACATGCCCTACAAGAAGCCTTACTTTGGTGCATCGATACCTCTTCTTTATTAGCTCACTGACATAGTCAGAATGCAGCTTGTAGAATCGCTTGATCGCCGTCGCCGTCACCGTCCGTGCGTCGCGTGCGTCCGTCCCACACAAAACCCCCCGTAAAACACGACCCCGCGTCAACCAGTTGGGCAAAGCCGAAACTCACAATCTTAATCCGCTCGACGTACGGTCAACGATATTACGGGCCCGCCCAATAACACAAAAACAATATTCGAAGCGAGAGACGCATCGATAACAAAACGAGCTTCGGCTCGATACGACACGCTAGGCGGGTCAAAATATACAAAAGTAAAAAAGAGTGTGTCAAAAGAACGCGGACAGAAAAAACACTCCTTAAGCCCTTAAGTTATAAGCGAGACGGAATGCATAATTGCGGCACAAATCTAACACCGCGACTCGCACCCCATTAGCCTCGAGTGACTCCAGTCGGCTATAATTCGCATAATCAACCCTTAGCACCCACCACAATGCCGCTAGAGAACAAGCCATCGACTCGTGACCTAAACACTTGGCAGGTCAAACAAAAACCACACCAAAAATAAACGAAAAAAAAAAAAACAAAAGAAGGTCAAAGGTTACAATGGGCACAAGCGGAGACCGAATTTTAGACCATATTTATGGGACATAGGTCTAGACGGAAGCGAATATTAGCAAAACTTTTTTGCTTTGCAAGCCGGTGACACTAAACAGCAATTTTTTCATCGGCTTTAAACTTGAAAAAGGACCATTAAAAATGTCGATTTCTGCTGACTATGCGACCAGAGTAAGTGTTCGGCATAACTCTATATTTGTACGAGCCATCAAAAGAGGAGGTGTAATAACATCGGATTTGTTGACTGTGACAAAGGAGTGAACTGCTTTGCTAATTAGAGCCGCCTCCCAAAATCAACCCTTCAGGAACCCTTTCCCCCTCCCCCACCCCCTCCCCCACCCCTTTCCCACCAATAGCCCTCCCCCCTACCCTCAACCCACCTCCCCCATAACCTCAGAGATGGAGGAGTTAAAAGCATGTGATTATGTTGAGCTGTCTGTTAGAAAAAACCTTTAGACTGCCAGGGTTTGCTAGTAGAATCTAATACATGCCTGGATGTGATGAGGCTACAATGTCACAGTGATAGAATATAATTTCCAACCAAGCTGAAAATTGTTAAAAAGGTGTATATTCGCTTAAATGCGTATAATTTCTATGTCATTTCTGCTATCTGTCAGTATGTTTACAATGTCACTGTATCGTCCACTGCCAGTGGCTGTGCATGTGTTTGGGGCACCGTTTTTGCCGTGCAGTTAAATTGGTTACAGGTGGAGCTCTCTATTCTGCAATTTGGCAGGGCCTTACCGGCTTTGCGTAGGTGAAAATGGATAGTGGCTTACTAGATTCTGTCTTGCAAATAGTTGTTTTGCTTACACGAATGATGGGAGCTTCCGATCTTTAATCTGAAGAAACTTAATACGTACACGGCCATCTGAACACAACAAACATCTTTTGAGGAAAGGTTCCTGGATACCTATCTCTGGCATTCCGACTATTTCGGCGTGATGCTGAACACATTATGGGACTAACGAGGTTAACTAGAATCGCCAACAGAACGTCCTACCAAAGCAGAGTCAGCGCGCAGTAGACGTTCAGATGAGGCGCATGTCGCTATCGGCACTTGTGTAGTTATAGGTTCGATACGTCAGACACGGCCGTTCTGTTTCGTGTAACTTTGTAGCAATTATTCATCGAAAAACGCATAGAAGCGCACTTAGCGATAGTTTTAAGCATAATGACGTTATAGCCTTCCTCCAGTATTTCGGACGGCCCCTTCACCCGTTGACCTTGTGGGAATCTAAGGATTTGCGTATAGGTGTGGCCATCCCACCTCCACTACAGTTACTCTCATTAATCATTTTGTGGAAGGCGTCGATACAGCTTTGCGAAATGTGAAAATGCTGTTACCGCTGTATGTAGAAGAATGGATGAATTTTAGTTGATAACTGTTGTTTGACACATGTAGTCAATCATATTCAGAGAGTCGTGACAAGTATGATTTTCAATACAACATGTAGTATCATTTATTTGATTATACTAACATCATACGTAACATAACCAACAAATCATAATACTGACGTCTGAATTCTTTGTAAGTACATTGACTGTTTGGTACCTAAAATCGATTAAGCAGATTAATGACGTGTGTTGACTGACCAGGTCGGGTATTCGGAGTCATCACGCACTGGAGCCATCTGCGACGTAGCCGAGGCAATGTGAGGCAGCGCGCGGCTGCCCACGCACTACAACGTGCATCCTCGCGACAAGCAGTACTGCCTGCGAGAGTCACACCTGACTTTGTATTCTCTACTTGCCATTGGAGGAGGAGGTGATAGACGGGAGGAGGGGAAGAGAGAGTTAAGGTGATCAGAAGGGAGTGAGAGAGGAGGCGAATATGAGGGAGGAGGAAGGAGCGAAGAAGGAATAGAGGTGAGGAGGTGATTAGAGGAAAGGCATAGGTGATCGAGGAGATTGAGGAGGGTCTCCCTTTCGCCTCCTCTCCTCCTGCCTCCTCACTCACGCCCGCTCCTCCCTCTCTCTTCGCCGGAGATAGGGAAGAGAGAGCGAGAGGAAGAGAGAGAAAGGCAAGAGACATACAATTAAGTGGACGTATATAACCTCTCCCAGGCAGGAGGATGAGGCGCAGCTAACTCAAGGTTGGAGACAGGGATCCACCAGCGCAGATCCTGCCAAGAGATAAGAATATAAGATGTAAATAAATATAATTAAATATACAAAAAATTTCCACGACTGTATATGAGATATATGTATGTGAGTTTCAGTGGATATAGTTAATGGCAGGAAAAATCAGCGACTCGACTCATCACATCTTTTTCTCCTCACATATATTAAAGTTGGAGCAGTTCCCGGCTGGGGTCCTTTGCTGCTAACCGAAGATGACAGTAATATATGCAAACCGATTACACTCACCATGGCTGCGAAAAAAAGAAACGGGTAGAAAGAACTGAAATGCAACACCACACACATGTGAAATGAACAAATAAAAACTAATTGCTACTGAATCAAAACATTCTAATGGACACCAGGGAGAATAATTTCCCGGTAGCATCTGACAATTCGGCGATGATATGTTTTTCAGCCATTTGCCTACATATTTTTGTTATTGAATCGCAAATTGTGCGATGACACGCCCCTAGCGAGATGTAAACGAAACTATACATGTTTACAATTTAACTTATTCTAATTCTCGGGTGCTTTGGCCCTGTCAATGTAAATGCCCACGTTCGACCGATTTATTGATTTTGTTAACCCAAGCGCCTAAAACGGTGACTTTTAAACAATCCTGGCACTCGCCCCCCCCCGTTACAATTCAATCATTATATGCCGCCTCCAGGCAGTGTATACACAGGCCCACGCTGTGCTGGCGCTGCGCGCTAATCTCACGAGCGGGCTGCTTTCTTTCGTCGACCTTTGATAATATAAAGTGAGAGATGTCCGTGGTCACGTGAGTCGCAAGATAGCGCGCCTTACACATCGCTAGAACTGTCACTTTCAGTCAGATTGTTTGGCACTATAAATACGTAAGGAACAACATTTGATTAATTAAGTTGGCTAGATCAATGTATTTTACTCAAGACAACATGGCCGAGTCAGCTTTAGCTTTTCACATCCGAACCCGGACCTGATATATTGTACACATCGACATTGGCGAAGCGATAGACAATACAGAGTGCCAACCCAGTCTTGCACGCTTGTTTAAAAACGCTGCGCGAAGCGTGCAATCGCTAAGTGTGTCACACTAGGCTTAAGCTAGCTGTGCCTGTCCACAGGCCGCGAACACGATAACCACGCCTA
>NW_014579944.1:4054-7918 GCF_000485595.1 Priapulus caudatus | reverse complement strand
GTGGTGTGAGTGGTGGGATTCTAGTAAACCCTGTTAGTCCAAATTGGTTCACATAACGCCGAAACAGTGGAATGCACAGGGATGGTATCAGGAACCTTCTCCAAAGAATGTTCGTTGGGATCGTTATGAAAGTTGCCACGAGATGGCGCGTACGTTTAAGTGTCTTCAGATAAAAGATGGAAGCTCCATCATACGTAGTAGCAACAACTATCTGCAAGACAGAATAGGTAAGCACTCATCCATTTACCTACGCAAGCCTACAGGCTGCGCAATAAGAGCTGCCACCTGTAACCATTAAGCAAAAACTCCACAGTACCATCAACACATGCACTGCAGTAGCCACTAGCAGGTGGCATACGTTACATGTAACATACTGACAGTACAGAATGCCATAATTAAATTATACGATTTAAGGAGCATAAACGCTTCTTAACCAAATTTAGGCTTTTGAAATTTCACTGTGACTATTGTAGCCTGCATACATCCAGGCATGTAATAGATTCTACTAGCAAACCCGGCAGTCAAATTCTTTTCTAACAAGACAGTCAACAAATCCATGTTTAACCCTCCTCTTGAGGGTCAAAAGGTTATCTGACACTTACTCTTCGCATGTCAGCAGAAAAGTAGAGTTTCATGGTCCTTTCAAGTAATGCCATAAAAATGCTAGGTCACCGGCTGAAACAAAAAAAGTTTTCCAATCGCTCGCGTCAGACCATGTCCTCAGAAAATGTTAAAATCTGCCCTGTGCCCATTGACTTTGACCTGTGACCTCCAATTTCGGGCACAGTGATGGCTTTTCCTACCATGATTGCTATACACCGACTATCACGCAGCCTAGGTCGAGCCGTTTAGATTTGTGCCGCAATTCTGCATTTCCTCCCCTATACCTTAAGTTAAGGAGTGAATGTTCCCCCTTCTTTTACACCTCTTGACCTTGACCTTTGACCCCACAGCTTCGACAGCCCAACTCGTTTTGACGATTCCCCCCAATGTGCGAATATCGTGACCGTACGTCGAGCGGTTAAGATTTGTGCCCAACTGTTGACGGACGGACGGACGGACGATCATGCGATTCTACAAGCTGCATCTGACAATTGCGGCTAAAAACTGTTGTTTGAAACTGTGTCAGAGCTGTGGCGACCCCCCAACCCCCCTGTTCAGCCACTGACTAATGGAATGATACTAGTAAAATGGGGCCAAAAATAAAAAATAAATCTGCAGGCTGTCCCAATTTCCCCTGTGACTACACGGCTGCCTGAATTTTCTAGGTGGGATGGGGGGCATGCTCCCAGACCACCCTAGCACCGCGTGCCTTCTGCACCCCTTTACTCAAATATCATATCAACACCTGCCGTCTCCTGAAAGCTAGATCCGCCCCTGAGAACTAGCGTTGTACATCCAACATGCCCTTACACCTTACTTTGCATCGATACCTCTCTTTTATTAGCTCATCTGACATAGTCAGATGCAGCTTGTAGAATCGCTGATCGTGTCCGTGCCGTCCGTCCGTAGCGTCCGTGCGTCCGTCCGTGCGTCAACAGTTGGGCACAAATCTTAACCGCTCGACGCAAGCATGCACTGCGGTGTAAATTTGCACTGTGATTGTCTGAAAAATAATGCTATACAAATTTATCCAATTGCGATGCATAGCACATTTGCTATGCAAATTTTTGGCTGGAAATTGTTCCCTGGGACACCTATGGACACTGACATCATCATCATCGTCGGGGAACAACGCATCTTTTGCGCAACGCCATCTTGTACCCGGTCTCTCTGGTTACTTATAATTATTAGTTATTTGACTACTAATTAGGCTATTGACCCATTAATGTGCAACCGAGTATGAATCAAGCAGTTTTAAATGTAACAGGTACAATAAACTGAATTCGAGAATTGTGCAGAGAAATAAATTTCAAATATATATCTTAAAATAACATTAGACGTTACAATATTAAACATCAAATTACATTACACAGTATATTGCATATATTATGATAATAATACAGCATTATTAAGTCTGAGGCACAGACGGCACTACATATACGCTATGCTTTCCTTATCACGTCGCTGTTATTGCGTGTGTCCACACAGCTGGTGGAATGCAACGTCAAGGCACGTGTATATACTTCGTGTAGTAGTAATTGTGGAGTAAATTGTCAGCGTCTGTGGCACCCGACACATCACAAGTATGCGTGTTGTTAGAGGCAGATGCGATGCGATCAGATTAACGTAAATCACACTTGCATCCCTGCGCGTGGACATTTATATACACAACATTACCAACCACACACACCAACTTCACCGAGTTTTAAATTACTATCATTAAATAATATTTATATTAATTACATAATATTATAAGTATAAGCTGATAAAAAAAAAAAAAATTCCGGGCAACCACACCGAGACACGATCCCCGATCTGCGTCTCGGGGGTTAAAAGCCCGTGGAAGCGGCCCACGGTTCCGCACGCGGACGCTACCAACCAGGCCAGCTAGGCTAGCGGCGAGATTCTAAGATAGGATGTAGGTAACCAAACCAACAAGCCTAGGCACCCGACGGAAGTCCACGGAGCAGCACCTAGACTGTATGATTAGACTGTATCTTCGCAGCGGCGAGTGCGGGAGCGTTCGGCGTTAGTTTTTACATGGGTTTTTATGAAGGAAAGTTGATATACAGTGACGCAACAGTGGAAAGGTACGGTAGTAGGGCATATTATTTTCAGTTTTTACTGACTGTCCCAAGTGCCTGTGGTTCTACGGGTATACTTTCTGCTAGTAATAAATAAAATGAACCGTAACGAGGTAATGCTGTGGGCGATATTAGCGCAACCCTCAAAGCTGACAGTAACGGCAGAATCTCGCTAAGCTACACGCACGAAGAGTAGAGAAGTGTAGAAACTTATAAACCTAGACGAGATAGATCCATTCCCACGTTCATTCCTAATTAAAACAGCTCGGACTATATTGCACGGTAAACATTAACTCCCATTTATAGTTAATATCAAATCTTATTAACCCGGTTATAAAAAAGATTAAGATCCCATTTGATTAAGATGCCATTGATTGCATCAACGGGGCACGGCCGTAGAGATAGCGTCTGCTCATAAATTATTAGCGAGATCCAAACAAGAGCGTCGCTGGCGGCAGCGTGGAGAGATGCAGTCACGGTCACACGACAGAATGTGGCGCGGCTGCTACAACACACACGCGCGCACGCACACACACGCACACGCACACGCACACGCACACGCACACACACGCGCACACGCACACGCACACGTGCTTGCTATTCCTAACGAATGCGTGTATCAGAGCATATATAATGTGACTGTATACGCAAACACGCGCACGCACGCACGCACGCACACACCGATACATACACACTGCGTGTGTACACTTTGTAGTAGTATTAGTAGTAGCAGGAGTTAATGAAGACAAAAGACCTGGTAGTAGTAGTACTGTTTAAGCGACTGCCTTTTATAGCTGTGAGCGTCAGAGCGACCCTATAGCGTTATTACAGCCGTGTAAGTATGTGTATTAGACCATATAACACCAGGATCTCTATCATCCACTCCTGATAACATGATGAGTGGCTCACCAAAGCGGATTACAGCGGCAGTGTAAAAGCGGCTAGCATAACAAGTCGACACATCAGTGTTTGCCCGACGAATTTGCAGACATCTTATAATGACAACACACGATAATTGGTGCGCCCCGTGCCCGCTTGTTGACAATTTTGTCATTATGATCATTATTATTATAATGACAATTTGTCATTATTAGCTCCTGATTTTATTAGTATGTTATGGATTAACAGATTACAATATCTCTAAAGAGAGAGAGAGAGAGAGAGAGGCAGATTTAGA
>NW_014579943.1:32322-32925 GCF_000485595.1 Priapulus caudatus | reverse complement strand
GAGAGAGAGAGAGAGAGAGAGAGAGGGGGAGGAGAGAGAGAGAGCGAGACAGAAAGCGAGAATGTGTTTTATTGTATCGAGTTGAAAAGCGAAGTAATTTCGGCTTGGTATAGCTGTGGCCCGTAAGCCCCCCATCTGGTGTGCAATTCTCTCTCCCGCCCTCGCCACCACCGACCACGCTCATTCCCCCCTCCCCCCTCAGCTCGAATCCTGCCCTTCGGCATTGTAGGCTGCCGCCGAGACCGCACGAAACCTTTTGTTTGGCTAAATTCAATGCATTAACCAGATATTAATTTTTAAAGGCTTTTGCGCGCGCGCGCGTGGCTACGGTTGCAGCTGCCTGCGTGCTACCATTAATGGCAATTTGGATGATATTAGTTCCCGTGTTGGCCATCCATAGTGATGCTGCATTCAAATGGTGCCTCACACAAGAGGGGATGTCGGTTAGAAATGATTTGACTGTTGAAATGAAAATCTATAGAATTGGCCTGGCTACGTGTTTACGGAGAAGTGCCGCCCGGAGCATGCTGAAAGGGAGAGGCGCGGGAGAGGGCGCGCGCGCGAGAGAGAGAGATGGAGAGAGAGTGTGTGTGTGAGAGAGAG
>NW_014579943.1:22933-30811 GCF_000485595.1 Priapulus caudatus | reverse complement strand
TATATATGTATGTGTGTGTGTGTGCGTGCGTGCGTGCGTGCGTGCGTGCGTGCGTGCGTGCGTGCGTGCGTGCGTGCATGCATGCGCGTGCGCATCGGAAATGTCATGCAATCGCTTCCATCTGTTATTTTCTGGTTAGTTCCATGATCTCCTGTTGATCTATCTATGTAAGGCACTTCAACCTATCCCTCCCTCTTTCTATACCTCCCTCTCTCTCTTTCTCGACATTATAGTGGATTTAGTCGCAGCCGTTTGGAAGCGGTATTACAGTCTCAAGNTCTCTCTCTCTCTCTCTCTCTCTCTCTCTCCTCTCCTCCTCTCTCTCTCTCTCTCTCCCCTTTCTCAGCGACCCCGCTTATTTCCCCCCTCTTTGTATGTCCCTGTAGAGCGGGAAGAGTAAGGAGGTAATGATATATAATAGTAATATAAATGTGTCGTCGCTAAAAGGGAGGGCAGCGCCGGGTCACGGCGGCGGGTTAACCAGTTTAACCCCCTGCCACTGTGCGCCAGATTTGCCCCTTTCATCTCATGATAGCATTAGGGTGCACTACTGGCGGGCGCCCGCAGCTGGCTGTATATACTGCGGGGCTGCGACTCATTGGATTAACTCGAGTGGTCCGATGCTTGAGTTATCCTCTCGAGTTATTGAGTTTTTTTCTCTCTTTCTCGCTGAGTGCATGGGAAGGAAGGGTGATGGGCGAACCAGTGGAGCTTGGCTGAGCGGTGTGTGTGTGCGTGTGTTTGTGTGCGTGTGTGTGTGGGGAAGGTAGTAGTGAATAGAGAATAGGGCAAGTGATAGTGCGAAGTAGGAAAGAGGGGTGGGGCTGCTGGAGAGGGGTGAGTAGGGGAAGAGGGGGAGAGTGGGGAGAGGGGGGGGGTGGGAGCATGTGGGAGAGGGGCGTCGAGTAGTAGTAGGATGGCATCCGTAGGGGGGCATCTAAACCCTATCGCCAACCAAGCGTAAACTTGGTTCGGTCTCAAGCTTGTTCCGTATTATTAATGTGCGCGCAACCACAGGTTTTAACACGGATTTTGTCTTGGCCCGCGCGCCGCCGGCCAGCCGCCGCGTAAGCTTATCCCTCGCTGATCCTGGCGATCACACACGAACACGCACGCTACGCACGCTACGCGCAACGGCAATCGCTACACGCACGCTATTGGACGCACACACTGGCACACGCACGCACACTGGGGGCATGGCACGCACTGCACGCTGCGCGCGTGAAGAAAAAGAGGAGCATTGTGTCGAGAGGAGGCAGGAAAAAGTAGGAGATGATTGAGGAGATGAGAGACGGGAAGGGAGATAGAGAGGAGCAACAATATAGAACTAAGTAGGGACACGAGGGGCACTTCACGGGGAGTGTCTACCTCCGATAGAATGTAACATTCTGACGGTCTTTATTTACTTCCGTATTTTTGCTATTCCGCGGTTTTGAATGAGTGAACATAACATCTCGTGAATACTCATTACATAGGCCCTAGCCACAGCATGTCAATGTCAGGTGACATTAGATCAATAAATTTTAAGTTCGGCCCGGAATTTTTTCGTGATTCTTAACTAGATTGAAAATACATTTAATGGAAAGCAATTGAGGGATAATTTCAGCTGCGTTAGTAGGCACTCTACATCCTTCTTTATGTTAGAATATTGTTTCAAATATATACACATATGAAAAATTATCGTGACTGTACTGGTTAATTGTATATTAGGGTGAACCATGCTGAACCAATTTACGCAGAAGGACATGAGATTGTCGTCGCGCCACTTTAATCGTTCAGCTGACCACCCCGGCGGCACTACATGAGCTTGAATCAGCTATCCGCGCGCACCTACATGAGCTTTGTATTCAGCTTAACCTAGAGCCACCCAATATACGACATGTTGTCAGACGTGCCGCCACCTACATGAGTTGATGCAGCTATTCCCGGCGCGGCCACCTACATGTAGTTTTCGATCAGCTACCACGCGCGCAGCTATTACGATGTTGATACAAGCTACTCCGTTGCGCCACCTACATTGAGTTTGTCATGCTACGCGCGCACGCACCTAGCATGATGTTGATCTAGCTACGCCGCACGCCATCACTCATTGGTGATCAAGACTATCCCGCTACCGGCTCAGCCTTATCCATTGAGAATTGATCAGCTACCCGCGCGCCACCTACATGAGTTGATCAGCTACCCGCGCGCCACCTACATGAGTTGATCAGCTACCCGCGCGCCACCTACATGAGTTGATCAGCTACCCGCGCGCCACACTATATAAGCACATCAATTGGCTAGACAATAATTGTCATTGCCACCTCGCCCTCGTTTTCCTCCGTTCCCGCCAGCACGCACTAACACAGCACGCACGGCACGCACGCAGACGCACGCACGCACGCGATCGCAACGTCACGTCACGCCGCCACGCTATCGCACGCAATAGTTACGCAGCCAGTCAAGCACACACGCACTCATCACACACGCACCACGCACACACACACACACACACACACACACACACACACACACACTAACACAANCTCTCTCTCTCTCTCTTTCTTTCGTCTCTCTTCTTCTCTCTTTCTTGCTCCTCTCTCTCTCTCTCTCTCTGCCTCTCTCTTTCTTTCTCTTCCTCTCTCGCGCGCACGTGCGTGCGTGCATGCTGCGTGCATGCTGCGTGCGTGTGCGTGTCGTGCGTGCGTGCGTGTGCGTGCGTGCGCGTGCGTGCGTGCGTGCGTGTGTGTGTGATCGCAGGTCAGCGAGGGTAAGCTTCCGCGGCGGCGGCGGCGGCGGCGGCCAGCAAATCCCGTGATAAACCTGTTGCGCGCATTAAATACGGGACAGCGAGACCGAAAACATGTTTACTGTTGTTGGCGAAGGGTTTAGCCCCCGCTACGGATGCCATCTACTACTACCCTCTCCCCTCTCCCCTCTCCCCTCTCCCCTCTCCCCTCTCCCCTTCCCCTCTCCCCTCTCCCCCTCTTCCACTTCCTCTTTCCTCTTTCGCACTTTACCTTTGCTCTTTTGTCTCTTCCTCTTATACCTTTTCCCCTTTGCCCCTTCCCGTTTACATCTCCTTCCCCTTTCTCTTTTCCCCGTCCCCCTTCCCCATTCCCATTTGTCCCTTTCTCTTGCCCTTTCCCCTTTCTCTTGCCCCTTCCCCTTTCTTTTTTCCTCTTCCCATTTGCCCCTTTCCCTATTCCCCCTCCCGCTTTCCCCTTCCCCCTTCCTTTCTCTCCCTTCCCTCTTCCTCCGCCCCGACCCTCCTTCCGAGTCTCCTCTAGTGAGGAGATCGCAACTGCGTACGTGCCCACCTAATGGCAGCCGATAAACACTCGGCAAGAAGGCAAAGTCAAATAGGTAGTAATTATTTGAGGGCGTCCGATCCTCGTTAGCAGTCGTTCTGAAGTTAGGCGGCTTATCTAGGATAACTAACAACGTATCTGAGGAAGCGACGCACGCATAGGAGACAGACAGACAGACACGGTGACGTAGGGGAGACGTCTGAAGCAGTTGGCAGCATATTTGAGACAACTAGCGACACGCGTGAGAGTGAGACAACTAGTCGCGTGGATGAGACGTTGAGGCATTTGAGGCAGTGAGAGACATTTGAGAGTACTGACGACATCTGCGGCAATAAAAAAAACCCTCCCCATCTTTCTATCTCGTTCTCTCTCTCTTTCTCTCTCTCCATCGGTGGAACCTCTCGTCTCCTGCCTGCTTCTTTCTTCTCTTCTCCTTCCGCGCGCATCTCCTCCTCCCTCCCTATCTCTCTCCCTCTTTTCCAGCTCTGCCTTTGTGTTCCTTCTCGATCTCCTCTATGTCTTCGGGAATCCGCTGTCATTTACGAATCGCTGCTCTCCGTCTCCCTCGTGGCCCGAGCACTCCCCTGCTCTTTCTATCTGTCTTTCGATTTCTCGCCCAGCGACCACGCTTTCTGTCTTTTTAGCTCTTTTACGTGATATGCTCTGCTCATCCTGCTCGCTCTCGTCGCTATCTCGTGCTCTTTCTCTCCCCTTCTCTTCCTTCTCTCCTCGTTTTTCTTTTTTCTCCATCTTCTCCCCCATGCTCTCTCCCCGCCGCAAAGACCTACAGCTTGACTTGCAGCGTCTTTCATCTCGGTTTAAGGTACAACAGTCCGGTCTCCGCGAGCGCCGAGTGCAGGCTGCTCTTCTCTCTCACTCTCTCTTAGCAACAAGCAGCGCAGCTACCATTCAGGCCGCATCGCGCACTAATACACAGACGCACAACGCATAATAACAACTCCTGCATGAGAGGCCATAATAACAATTTCTGCTCCCTCTCGCCTCTCCTCTCTCTCTCTTTTCCCTTCTCTCTCACTCTTCCGGCGCGCGTCCCATCCCCTCTATTACCGACCGCTCTCTCGCACACGAATCCAATGAAGTGGCGCTTTTGAAAGCGAGGCCTGAATAATCAAATGCAGCGGCACGCAATTCTTAAGCTGCGTGCCTGCCTCCTCCTACCTCCTCCTTCTCCCTCCTCCTCATCTTCCTCCCCCATCCTCTTCGCCCGCTTCGTCAACAGCATGTGGCCGCAGCCGCCGGCAGCTAGTACGGCATCGAACACGCATCGGCACGCAACTTACCCGGCCAGCTCCTACTGCTCGCAGTCCGCGTGCGCTGGCGTCGCTCGCTGGTTCAGCCGGTGCGCATTTAAGCAATAGGGTATGGGCCGTGGCAGAGTCAATTACTTGTTTGGCGTAACGCGTCGGAATAATAAAGATGTGGCGAAGGGTGAAAAGAAGGATGTCGCGTGGTGCATGCGCAGGCGAAGGAGGAGGGAGGGAGGGAGGGAGGGAGGGGAGGGAGGGAGAGGGCTGCTGTCCGTAAGTCGGAAAAATCGATAGAGATTGTGTTGTCATGTTGTGTGTGTGTGTGTGTGTGTGTGTGGGTGTGTGTGCGCAGTGTGTGAGTGGAAGACGGCCGGTGCCGGTCCAGCAGCGACAGGCAGCGGAGCGATGGCGCTGAAAAACGTCGACATAAAATATACAGCAGTCTGGGGCGACATATTGACGTTCTCTCTCGCCTCCTCCCTCTTTCTCGAGGATCTCTCCTCTCTCTCTCTCTCTCTTTTCTTTCTCTCTCTCTCGCTCTCTCGGATCTCTCCTCACGGCAAGAATATACCCCCTCGCGGCTCTCTCCTCGTCTTATCCTCGTCTCTCTCTCCGATAATCCCATCTGCTCTCGTATCTCTCTCGTGCTCGATCGTCCCTCTTATTTTCTTCTCTGCTTCTCTCTCTTCTCGTCACCCTCTCTTTCTATTCTTTCTCTTTCCTCTATGTGTGTGTGTGCGTGTGTGCGTCGCGTGTGCGTGTGTGCGTGCGTAGCGCGTGTGTGTGTGCGTGCGTGTGTGTGTGTGCAGTGCGTGCGTTGTGGTGCGTGCGTGCGTGGCGTACGTGCGTACGTGCGTACGTGCACTTGTGTATGTGCGAGGAAAAATAAGAGAAAGAGAGAGAAAGAGGCCGAGAGAGAGAGAGAGAGAGAGAGAGAGCATGAGAGAGAAGGAGAAAAAGTGAGAGAGAGAGAGACGAGAGAGAGAGAGAGAGAAGAGAGAGTGTGTGTGTGTGTGGTGGTGTGTGGAGAGAGAGAAGAGAGAGAGAGAGAGCCGAGAGAGAGCAGAGAGAGAGAGAGAGAGATGAGAGAGAGTGTGTGTGAGAGAGGGAGAGTGTGTGTGTGTGTGTCTTGATCGACGTTATGTTGACTTGTGTGCGCGGGAGTTCGCGTGCCAAACGCACGTTAATAAATCAGTAACACGATCACTTTAGACTTAGACTCAAGGTGCGCTGCCTGTTCCCGATAGCAACATTGGGCGACAACTGTTCTCCGTAGTCAGCGTTTTCTATGCGCTGCAAACTTGCTTGCTACTCCACCATTCTAAGAAACGCCTAGGTTCTGTAGATCATTCTTTGAATGTGGCTCGCGCGCAGGTTTTGCAGGGTCTTCCACGTTTCCTTTTTCCCCTTGCTGGTTCCCAGTACATATGGCAGTACACGGCAAAGAAAATACCAGTCTCTTCCCCATGATCATTAAACTCTACTAACGCGCGACCATAGGCGAGCAGTCGTGAAGAGATGAGCGAGCTAATGAGAAATGAGGAGGGAAAGGGAGAAAGCAAGGGAGCGAGGAAGAAGAGAAGGAGGGGTAGAGCGAGAGAGAGCGAGAGACCGACGAAGAGAGAGAGAGAGAGAGAGAGAGAGAGAGAGAGGCGTGTGGGATCGCGTGAGAGAGAGAGAGAGAGGGATCGCGAGAGAGAGAGAGAGAGAGAGAGAGAGAGAGAGAGAGAAGAGAGAGAGAGAGAGAGAGAGGAGAGAGAGGAGAGAGAGAGAGAGAGAAAGGGGGAAAGCAGAGAGAGAGGGGGGAGAGAGAGAGCGATGCGAGAGAGAGAGAGAGAGAGAGGAGGAGAGAGAGAGAGAGAGAGAGAGAGAGAGAGCGAGAGAGCCGAGAGAGAGAGAGAGTGACGAGAGAGAGAGAGAGAGAGAGAGAGAGAGAGAGAGAGAGAGAGAGAGAGAGAGAGAGAGAAGAGAGAGAAGAGAGAGAGAGAGAGAGAGAGAGAGGAGAGAGAGAGAGAGAGAGCGAGAGAGAAGCGAGAGAGAGAGGAGAGCGCGAGAGAGAGGAAATGAGAGACGAGAGAGAGAGAGAGAGANAGAGCGAGAGAGAGAGAGATCATGACAATATGTGCATTCAGAAAATAAGAATTTAACATTTGTTAAAAGATTTATTAGAAATGAAATCCCGTGGAATAATACCATTTGCGCTGTAGAGTTTTCGTCCCTCGCCGTGAGGGCGTGGTGGAGATGTAGAACTTGCCTCTACTCATACTGCATTTCCAATAATAAGCTGAGCCTAGCAGGGCAGCTGGCTTTCAATATCAGATTTTATTTGCATGCCGGTTGTGTGCTATAGAAGAATATGTCATTACTCATGAACACTCATCTAGCTCGCTCTCTCTCTCTCTCTCTCTCGCTTCTCTCTCTTCTTCTCCTCCTCTCTCTCTCTTTTCTTCTCTCTCTCCTCCTCTCTCCTCCTCTCTCTCTCTCTCTTGCAACAAGCAGAGCACACCATTCAGCCCATCCGCTAAATTACAGCAACAACGCATAACAACTCTCATGGAGAGGCAATAACAATTTTCTGCTCCTCTCCCTCTCCCCCTCTCTCTCTCTTTTCCCTCTCTCTCCCTCCGGCGCGCGCTCCCTCCCCTCTATTACCCGAGCCGCTCTCTCGCACACGAATCAATGAAGTGCGCTTTGAAAGCCGAGGCCTGAATATCAAATCAGCGCACGCAATTCTTTAACGCTGCGTGCCTGCCTCCTCCTCCTCCTCCTTCTCCTCCTCCTCATCTTCCTCCCCATCCTCTTCCCCGCTCTCTCACCATGCCGCAGCCGCCGCAGCTAGTACGGCATCGAACACGCACGCACGCACTTACCCGCCAGCTATACTGCTCGCTCGCTGGCTCGCTCGCTCGCTGGTCGCCGAGTGCGCATTAAGCAATAGGGTATAGGGCCGTGCAGAGTCAATTACTTGTTTGGCGTAACGCGTGGAATAATAAAGATGTGGCGAAGGGGAAAAGAAGGATGTCGCGTGTGCATGCGCAGCGAAGGAGGAGGGAGGGAGGGAGGGGAGGGAGGGAGGGCTGCTGTCCGTGTCGGAAAATCGATGAGAGATTGTGTTGTATGTTGTGTGTGTGTGGGTGTGTGTGCGCGTGTGTGAGTGGAACCCGGTGCTGCAGCAGCGGCAGCAGCCGCAGCGATGGCGCTGAAAACATGCGACAAAATATACAGCCATCATGGGGCGACATATTGACGTTCTCTCTCGCTCTCTCTCTCTCTCTCTCTCTCTCTCTCTCTCTCTCTCTCTCTCTCTCTCTCTCTCTCTC
>NW_014579943.1:20732-22050 GCF_000485595.1 Priapulus caudatus | reverse complement strand
GAGAGAGAGAGAGAGAGAGAGAGAGAGAGAGAGAGAGAGAGAGAGAGAGAGAGAGAGAGAGCGTGAGGGTCGACCGAATGAATGAACGCAGTGTTTTCGCGTGTTTTTTCGCCCCGCGATGGGTTAAGCTGGGACGAGCGCGGCGGATTGCACCCTGCGCTAACGTGCCGACAAGGAATGTGGGTTATTTGTTGATATTTGTAGGCGACACCTGGAGCCCTTCAGCCGAGCCGAAAAAAATATATGCGCATAACTATAGCGGGAGAATAGACGGCAAAACGAAGGAATGCATGTAGTATCTGTGCGCGAGCCACGGTGTCACTACGTAGGTTGCATGTGCAAATATGAGCGAAATAATAATAATAATAATAATAATAGTAATCATAGTAATAATAATAATAATAATAATAATCGTCATCATAATCATAATATAATTATAATAACTTTGTAACGATAATTATTATAAATATTATAACAATATTGTTGTTATTATTATTTGTGTGCATATACGTGGGGGTTGAAATTTTTATTAGGAGTGCTGTCAAATAATAATGATGACAATATTATGATTAATATTGTTGTTGTTAATTTTATTATTATTGGTATTATTGTTATCATTATTATTATTATTATTATTATTATTATTATTATTGTGTGTGTTATATTGTTATAATAATAATAATAATTATTATTATTATCATTATCATCATCATCATCATCATTATTGTTATAATTATTATTATTATTATTATTATTATTATTATTATTATTATTATTATTATTATTATTATTATATCGTCATATTATTATATGCATAACCTATGTGTATATGTGCGAGAAGGGCATAAATTACCCTTACATTTTATCAGAAATTCTCTAAAACTTGAACTCTCTAAAGAACGGGTCAGAGTTGTTCGTACATCGTTCGTTTGATGTACATATACAGAAGATTACAATAATGCATAAACAGTAATTTCCTGAATGACATAAATTATTACGAGTGCTATTTTTCTGCGCGGAAACATAATTTTTGCAGACGCCTAAAGCAGTGCTGCTGTATTATATTCAGCGTTTTTGGCATTCTTGTTACGATGTGTGTTGCAGTATCCTCGAGAACGCGGTCACCCTGTTGATTTCAACATTATAGCAAGTCCGTTGGCAGAACGAGAGGAATTTTTACCTTGGAGTCGCGTTAATTTACACCCGTGTATTATGTTATCATATATATATATATAATATAGGCCTATATATATATATATATATATATATGTATATATATATAATATATAAATCACACACACGTGTATATATGTATAAT
>NW_014579943.1:15275-19732 GCF_000485595.1 Priapulus caudatus | reverse complement strand
GAGAGAGAGAGAGAGCGGGGGGAGCGGGAGAGAGAGAGATGCAATTACTGGAGCACGCACCTGCCGAATGTGACGCCGCTCGCGTCGCACCCATTTGTACCTCACAAAACTCTCGTCTCCCCCAATTACCGCCTCCCCCTCCCCTCCCTTCCCCTCCCGTCGCCGCCACCGCCACCCACGACACAGAGACCACGCTGACGATCGGTAGGCCCCCGCCCACCCGCGCACGGCCCCGCCAACTCTTTATACGTGGCGCCCGCCCCCGTAGCAGTACTCTGGTTTCGGTTGTCGCGCGCGGGTGGGTGGCTGTGCGTGCACCCCGGTGATGCGGGGATGAAAGAGGACGCTGGGTGGGTGGGTGGGTGTGGTGGGTGGGGGGGAGGGATGAGGAGAGAGAGAGAGGGTCGCCATTCAATTATTGGCTCCTTTGCCGCGCGCGCTCTCTCTCTCGCTCTCTCTCTCTCTCTCTCTCTCTCTCTCTCTCCTCCTCTCCCCCTCTCTCTCTCTCTCTCCCTCTCTCCCTCTCTCCTATTCCCGCTCTCTACTCTGACCTTCTCTCTCTCTCTCTCTCTCTCTCCCTCTCTCCCTCTCTCGCTCACTCTCTCCGTGATCAATTAGCCTCTCACGATGGCCGCCCGTGCACAAAGGGCCGGGAGCGCGGCTGCGCGCGTGCCTGCCTGCCTGCTGCGTGCCCAGGCACGGCAAAGAGTGATTTCCTTCCTTCGTAGATGACGGACGCTGCGCCTCATGTATGTGTATATCATCCGCCTCATGTATGTGTATATCAGCAGCCTCATGTATGTGTATATCAGCAGCCTTATGTCTGTATGTGTGTGTGTGTGTGTGTATCATCTCCGCGGTCGTTGCATAGGCATGCCCGCTCGCGTGTACGCTCATGCTCGAGTGTTGGAGTGTTCACCATCAGTTAGTTATTCTAGAGAGAAGGAGAGGGAGAAGGAAGGGAGAAAAAATAAAGTGAGAGAGAGAGGGGAGAGGGGCGGCGAGCGAGGAGAGAAATAAAAATGGATAGGGTATAGAGGGAGCGAAAGAGCCCGCGAGAGAGCGAAAGAGAGAGAGAGAGAGCGAGAGAGAGAGAGAGAAAGAGAGAGAGAAAGAGAGAGAGAGATGAGAAGAGAGAGAGAGAGAGAGAGAGAGATGAGAGAGAGAGAGAGAGAGGAGAGAGAGAGAGATGAGGAGAGGAGAGAGAAGAGAGAGAGAGAGAGAGAGAGAGAGAGTGAGGTGAGTGATGAGAGAGAGAATACGTGTGAGTGCGTCACAATAAAGAGAAGACAGGAGAGAGATGAATCACAGATGAAACACGAAGGCTATTTTTCATATTGCACCTAGAAGTAAAGGAGTACCCGAGACGCACAAGTCAACCAGACGGAAACGGATTTTGAGTAATTGAAGCCACAGGGGAGCACAGAAGTTGGAATGCGAGCCAGAGAGAAATCAGGCCGAAAGGAATTCAACGCCCCCTCCATCTCCCATGCTAAAGTGTGCGGTGATCATTTTGTACCCGATGTAGTACCCGATGTGTTGTACAGATATGTACCCGATGTAGTTTTTAGGTAAATGTTTTAGTATTATTTTATATTTTTATATGAGGCATGTTTAGGGTTAGAGTTAGGGTTAGTGTTAGGGTTAGGGTATACTTCTGTAGTACAAGTCGGTTCAAGGATAGAGATGATGTCCAGTACGGTAACTTGTTTCTAACAGTGTTGTTTCTACAAACGCATCATATAACAGAACAGTTTCTTGGAACTAGTTTTCATCCGTGCATTACTAATTAGTAGGCATAGGACATAGTGGTCGTTTCAAGTACTTGTTTATTCTAGTCACTTATCTGGTAGACCGGTAATCAGGTTCGCGTGGAGTTGGAGGAGGAAGATGGAAGAAAGATAAAGGCAGGCGGCGCCGAGAACAAGGCAAAGGAGGCGGAGACAGAAGTTGTTTTCAATAGACCGTTTGTAATTAGGGCCGGAGAGGTTGAGTAGACGTGAGAAGGTGGGAGCATACTGGAGTAGTGTGTGAGAAGGTAGGGCGGTGAGTAGGTGAGAAGGTTAGGCGGTGATAGGGTGAGAAGGTGGTAGGTGAGAAGGTGAGAAGGGGGGAGGGAGGTGAGTGGTGAAGGTAGGGCGGTGAGTAGGTCAGTAGGTGGAAGGTTAGGGAGTTGAGTAGGTGAAAGGTAAGGGAGTGAGTAGGTGAGAAGGTAGGAGGTTGAAGTAGTGAAGGTAGGGAGGTGAGTAAGGATGAAAGGTAGGGAGGTGAGTAGGGCGTGAGGTAGGGAGGTGAGTAGGGGAGAAGGAGGGAGGGTAGTAAGGGGTGAAGAAAGGTAGGGAGGTGAGTAGTGAGAAGTGTAGGGAGGTGAGTAGGTGAGAAGGAGTGGTGAGGTAGTAGGGGAGGGGGGGGGGTACGGTTGAGAAGGTGAGAAGGTAGGGAGTGGGTTTGTAGCGGCGGTGAGTAGGGGGGTGAGACAGGTAGGGAGGTGAGTAGGGTGAGAAGGGGTAGGGAGGTGAGTAGGTGAGAAGGGTGAAGAAGGAGGGAGCTGAGTAGTGAGAAGGTGAGAACGGAGGCGGAGGGGTGATATGGGAGAAGGTAGGGAGTGAATAGGTTGAGAAAGGGTAGGGAGGTGAGTGGGGGAGAGTAGGAGGTTGAGGTAGGTTGAGAAGTAGGGAGTGGAGTAGGTGAGAGGTGAGAAGGTAAGGGAGGTGAGTAGGTGAGCAAGGTGAGAAGGTAGGAGGTGAGTAAGGTGAGAAGGTAGGGAGGTGAGTAGTGAGAAAGGGTATGGAGGGCGATGAATAGGTGAGAAGGTAGGGAGATGAGTAGGTGAGAAGGTAGGGGGTAGTAGGTGAGAAGGTAGGGGGGTAGTAGGGGAGAAGCGCTAGGGAGTGAGTAGTGTGACGAAGGTGAGGAAATGAGGCTCGGTGGGTAGTGGGGTCCCCAGAAGCACATGGTCGTGTTGGAATGTGTTTGCTGCGATTGACATGGTGCGGGTTTGTCACGCTGGAACTGGTGGTGGGTTTGGTCAATAACCATGGGACATAGGAGTGGGCTGGGCTGTTCCCCCGTGCGCAACGCAGGATCAATGTCAGATCTAGAATTATTTAAGCATTTAGAGAGCCCGTGATGCAACGCGTTTTATTATAATTGGAGTCGGGAGACNAGAGAGAGAGAGAGACAGACAGACAGAGACAGAGACAGAGCGCGCGAGAGCGAGAGCAGAAGTTGTTTTCAATAACCGTTGTAAGGCGCGGAGAGGTGAGTAGGTGAGAAGGTAGGGAGGTGAGAAGGTGAGTAGGTGAGTAGGTGAGTTGGTGAGAAGGTAGAGAGGTGAGGAGATGAGGGTGCTGGTGGGGGTCCTCCAGAAAGCACATCGTCGTTGTTGAGATGTGTTTGCGTGCGATTGAACATGGTGCGGGTTTGTCAACCCATGGACATGGTGCGGGTTTGTCAACCCATGAACATGGTGCGGGTTTGTCAACCCATGAACATGGTGTGGAGTGGGCTGGGTTTGTTTCCTCGTGCGCAACGCAGCGATCAATGTCAGATGCTAGAATTTTTAACATTTTTAGAGAGCCAGTGATGCACCGGTTTTATTATAATTGAGTCGGGAGATCCCGAAAGCATTGATGGGAGTGGGTAAGTAAAGCTTTTCCCTTTGGTACCTGTGGCCGCAGTTACCTATGGCCGCTGTTACCTGGTATGACCGTGGTGGGAAATGTCGGCTGGAATTGCATGGGAAAACAGTTGTTCACATTGTGTAATGCTTTCTCTGTTCGCTCCCTTCCTCTCCCCGTCTCTTTCTCTCTTTCTCACTCTCCCTTTTTTCTCTCTCTCTCTCTCCCACGTATCGACAATTTTATTCCTCTTTATAATATAAGGTCCCACTCCTACACCCCCTCCCATTAGCCTCCACCCCTACACACCTCTCTCGTGCCTCACCCCACCCTCATTCGCGCGCCTCCCTTACACCCCCTCATCCCACGCGTCTCCTCTACCCCTACCCACCTCGTACCCACCCCTACACCCCCTCACCCCACGCGCTTCCTCTACCCCCACCCACCACTTAACCACCCCTACACCCCCTCACCCACGCGTTGACTCACCTTCGACTCGCTTCTCCCTTCGATACGGTGTTTCTTCGCGAGGGAGAGAGAAAGAGCCTTCCTCTAGTTATTTCGCCGCTGAACAAAGACATTCATCCATCGTGAGACGGAAGCGACCACTCGCGCGTGTGTCGCTGACAATGCCCTGACTTGACCATATGGCCCGCTAGGCGTCACCTATTACCCACCTTAAGAATCGGCGGGCGGAGAGAGCGGCGCGCGAGATGGCGGAGGTCAGAGGTCGGCGGATTAGCGGAAAGGCGATAGCCACTTCTGCGTGCGCGCGCGCCCGTGGGTGAGAGGATGGCGGGAAGGAAGGGATGTGTGTGTGCGCGCGCGCGCGCGCGC
>NW_014579943.1:13297-14658 GCF_000485595.1 Priapulus caudatus | reverse complement strand
GTGTGTGTGTGTGTGTGTGTGTGTGTGTGTGTGTGTGTGTGTGTGTGTGTGTGTGTGTGTGTGTGTGTGTGTGTGTGTGTGTGCGTGCGTACGTGTGGTGTGTGTGTGCGTGCGTGCGTGCGTACGTACGTACGTCTGTGTGCGTGCGTACGTGCGTGCGTACGTGTGTGTGTGTGACTATATTATGACACTAACGTTACGTCATCCTGGCTCATCCATCACATGTGGGTCCCGTGTGGGAGGAGGGAGAGGGAGCATTGGAGCTGAGTTGAGAAGGGGAGGGGAGGGGAAGGGCCTGTCATCTATGATACGCGTCCCGCATGAGGGAGGGAGATAGGCGGAAGGAGGGAGGGAGGGAGGCGGGGAGAGTTGAAGGACGGAGTTTGAGATCTATCACACGTGGCCCGCATGAGGGAGGGAAGGGGAGGGAGGGAGAGGGGGCGGAGGAGGGAGGGGGAAGGAGGGAAAGGGAGAAGGGAGTTTGACATCTATCACACGTGGCCCGCATGAGGGAGGGAAGGGGAGGGAGGGAGAGGGGGCGGAGGAGGGAGGGAAAGGAGGGAAAGGGAGAAGGGAGTTTGACATCTATCACTTCGCGGTCCGCATCGGGGAGCGGAGATGGGCGGACGAGGGAGGGGGGAGGGAGGCAGGGGGCGGAGGAGGGAGGGAAAGGCATGCCACCATCGTATCCATCACCCGCCTGGCTGCGTGGCGCGGTGATTCTGTGCTGCTAGCCGTCAGATGAGGGAGGGAGAGAGGAAGCGGAGGAAGGGGAGAGGGAGGTCGTCGTATCCATCAGCCGCATGGCTGGTGATTCTGTGCTGCTGGCCGTCAGATGAGCAATCGCCATGCTAATGCAACCTCGCCTAAACACATCTTCTCCGCTTTCGCTGCGTGCCTAATTCCAACCCACCTCAGGTTTGTCATTACGATCCAATAGCAGGCGTGTAAATGCGTGTGTGCGCGTACGTGCGTGCGCGTTTAGTGTGTGCGTGCGTAGTGCGTGCGGAAAAAATATATTCCCTCGGAAAAAAATCGGACCACGATATCTCTATGATTAATGGTCACCGCCTCCCCAGCCCTGCTCTTCCCCTCCTCTCCCCATCCTCTCACCCTTCTCTCCTCACCCTCTCCCCTCCTCTCCCGCTCCTCTCTCCACCCTCTCCCCACCCTCTCCCCCTCCTATCCCGCTTATCTCCCCCTCTCCCCATCATCTCCCCCTCATCTCCCCTTTCTCTCCCCCTCTCACCCTCCTCTCCCCATTCTCTCCCACTATCTCCACCCAGAACCCTTCTCTCCCCCTCTCCCCCTCCTCTCCCCACCCTCTCCCCTTCCTCTACCCATCCTCTCCCCCTCCTCTC
>NW_014579943.1:11554-12297 GCF_000485595.1 Priapulus caudatus | reverse complement strand
TATACATCTATACACGCACGCACGCACGCACGCACGCACGCACGCACGCACGCACGCACGCACGCACGCACGCATGTTGGTATATGTTGGTGTATGTGTGTAGGAATAGATCAGATCGTTCTAATATTGATTTCTCGTCACGGTGGGTGTATGTGCGTGCGTGCGTGCGTGCGTGCGTGTTTGTGTTGGTATACATGTTGGTGTATATGTGTAGGAATAGATCGGATCGCTCTAGCATTGGTTTCTCGTCACGGTGGGTGTGCCACCGGCCGCCGCTGCTGCATTACGTGCGAGTCAGATAGGATTTGACTTATTGCAGTCAAGATGCCGTCACGATCTTATTACGAATGTGCCAGCCCATGTTAGATGTCATCGGAGACACGCCTGATGATGCTTGTGAAATATTAAAGCCGTGGCTGTGATGCACGATGAGGGGCCCGGTGGGTCCTGCGCACACGACGCGCGCTCTCTCTCTCTCTCTCTCTCTCTCTCTCTCNTTTGTTCTGTGTTTGCGCAAATGGAGGCGGTGGCAGTGCGGGCGGGCGGGCGGGCTTGGGAAGGCGAGGCAGCGCATTTGCTCGCGCATGGGAATTGCGAGCGCGCTCCGCTAATCTTGGATTAGAGCCGGACCGAGGTCGTTTGAAGTAATTACGGTCGTGTGCATCTATTTGTCTCCCCACCACTCTCTCTCTCTCTCTCTCTCTCTCTCTCTCTCTCTCTCTCTCTCTCTCTCTCTCTCTCTC
>NW_014579943.1:0-10194 GCF_000485595.1 Priapulus caudatus | reverse complement strand
CGCACGCACGCACGCACGCACGCACGCACGCAGGCACGCACGCTCACTCCCGCCATTACTAACGAGAACGGGAGAAATGTATGAATCGCTTATATACATCTATACACGCACGCACACACGCACACACGCACGCACACACGCACACACGCACTCACGCACGCACTCACGCACTCACGCACGCACACATGTACGCACGCACGCACGCTTGCACCCGCCGTTATTAACGAGAATGGGAGAAATGTCTGAATCGCTTATATACATCTATACACCCGCGCGCACACGCACGCACACGTACTCACGCACGCACGCACGTACGCACGCACGCACGCTCGCACCCGCGTTATGAACGAGAATGGGAGAAATGTCTGAATCGCTTATATACATCTATACACCCGCGCGCACACGCACGCACACGTACTCACGCACGCACGCACGTACGCACGCACGCACGCTCNTCCCCGCTCTCTCACTTTCTCTCTTTCTCTCTTTTTCTCTCACACTCTCTACGCGCTCTCTCTCCCTCTTTTTTCCTTTCGCTCTTTCGCTCCCTCCCTCCCTCCCTCCCTCTCTCCCTCCCTACCTCCCTCCTGTCTTGCTCGCCTTCATCCACTCTATCCCTCATTTTTTATTTCTCTCTCTCTTTCTCTCTCTCTCTCTCGTCTTTCTTTCTCTCTCTGTCTCTCTCTCATTTATTTTTCCTCCTTCGTTTTAACGCTAGTTCGTCGCTCGATCGATGATAATTCCTGACGAAACCACAGCTAGTCGATTAGCACTAGGGGGCGCCGTCATCGCACTAATGTCACGTGCCACTTTGCCAACATGGCGGAAGCAGCAGAGAAGGAGAGCAGGAGAGCAGCAGAGAAGGAGAGCGACACACGGGGCAGAATGCTTCCCTTACAAATCGTTGTTCCTCCACTCTTGCGTCTTCCTCGCGGTTCTCCCTTCCTCGTGCACCCGTGACGTAGCCATGTCTCCTCTCACCTGGGGGTGGGGGAGAAGGGGGGGGGACGTGACGTACTAGGGCAGGCAGCGGGAGACACAGATATAATTGTGTGTTTTTTTTGTGGCGTAAAAATCTGCCGCTACTGCGTAATTATAAGTCGTCCGCCAGGATTTCATCAAAAAACACCCCACCCACCCCCAACAGCATCAGAGAGATTGGTGGGTGGGTGTATCGGATAACGACGGTTATGTTAATGTGGGCGGGGGCGGGGGCGGGGGCGGGGGAGGGGGAGGGGTCGGGCGTACAACAGCGGAGCAGACAACTTACAGGGCATCCTTAGTGGTTTTTTGCCTTCTCTTTTTTCTAATTCGCCTTCCCCTCCTTCCGCGCGCGCACGCTTGTAATTTGCAGGGGCTGGCGTATGAGGAAGGGAGTCTCCGAATCTCGTTTGTTTGCGTCCCCAACAATGGCGCGTTTCTTTTAACATGCGGTGTGCTTTTCTCGAGGAGGGACGCTCGTTCGAGGCTGCCCCGGGCGACGCCGCCCCCTCCTCCCTCTCCTCCAGATCTGCTGCCGCTGCTGCTACTGCTGCTGCCGTGTTCATTAGGTGCTAATTACGTGAATTAGAAGGTTGCGCTTTTTTGCGGCGCGCGGAAGAGGAAGCGAGGGAAGCCAGACGGAAGAGGAAGCGAGGGAAGCCAGACGCTTGTTTTTATGCGCAGAGCAGCGAGTGCCGCGGGCAGGAGGGAGCAGGAGAGAGAGAGGGGGGGAGAGAGGGGGAGGAGGAGAGAGAGGAGAGAGAGAGAGGGAGGAGAGGAGGGGAGGAGGAGAGAGAGAGANGGGCATCCAGCGTGCAGTACGCGAGAGGGGAGAGGAGGAGGGGAGAAGGGAGGCACCCCGTCGCAGCTACAAGCCCGACGCGCGCGCGGGGCGGCGGCGGCCGGCGCGGGGCGACTGGGGTGGCGGGTTGCTGTTTTGCCGCACGGAAAAAGAAACTTGCGCTCATCCTCGGGGATGCGGGTTCTGGCGACGTGTTATTTACCCTCATCGCATCCGCTCGCTCTGCCGATGAAATGTAGGAGACAGAGCAACCTTGTGCCCTCCCCTCATCGCCACACCCCCACGCCCTGCCCCCGAGGGGTACATGTTTTCGGTAATAAGCCGATCCGCCTTGGAGTGCAAATATTTTGCGCGCGACAAGGATCTTTCGTAATCGCGAAACGGCCGAGCGGGTCGAACGTAACCGGCGGCGTAAAGCTTCTGTTAGTGGAGGTCGAGCGAGAGACTTGTGTGCGTGTGTGTGTGTGTGTGTGAGAGAGAGAGAGAGAGAGAGCAGAGAGAGGAGAGAGAGAGAGAGGATGAGAGATGCAGAGAGAGAAAGAGAGAGACAAGAGAGAGAGAGATGGGCGAGAGAGAGAAGAGAGAGGGCGAGAGAAGTTAAACTTGTTGTGTGTGTGTGTGTGCTATTGTGTGTGTTGTGGTGTGTGTGTGTGGTGTGTGTGTGTGATGTGTGTGTTTGTTAGTGTGTGTGTGTGCGGCGGTGCGTGCGTGCGTGCGGTGCGGGCGTGGCGTGCGTGGCGTGCGTGGCGTGTGTGTGTGTGTCGAGCGCGTCAAACTCGATTGGCACTACGCCTCACTATCACAGCCACCTCTATTTCTCCTCTCTCTTCCTCCACCACTACTATCCCCTACTATCCACAGTCCCCTGCTACGTCACATCTCTCTCTCTCGCACCACGGCACACCGCCACTATTACACGCCACCTGCTACCTCACTCTCTGCTCTCTCTCCACGCCACCACTACCACAGTAGAGCTGCAAACACTATCACACCCCCTCCACCTCACTCTCTCGCCTCCTCTCACACCTCACTACCCACTATCACACGCCGACCTCTACCTCCCTCTCTCCACCATCCCCTACCACACTAATCACACCCACCTGCTAAACTCACTCATCCTCTTCTCTCTCTCTCTCTCCACCACACTACCCCCACTATCAGCATGCCACCTGCTGAACCCCACTCTCTCTCTCTTCTCCACCACCACTACTCCACTAATCCGACACCCAACTCTACCCCATTCTCTTTCTCTCTCTCTCTCACATCTCTCTCTCTCTCTCGTCTCTCTCGTCTCCCTCTCCCTCTCGTCCTCTCCACCACCACTACCCCACTATGCCGCCCACCGCTCTAAAACCCACTCTCCTCTCTGCTCTCTCTCTCTCTGCTCTCTCTCTCTCTCTCTCTCTCTCTCTCTCCACCACCACTACCGCCACTATCCCGACACCACACTATCTTTCTTCCTCTCTCTCTCTCGTCTCCACCACCACTACCCCACTAATCACACGCCACCTCTAACCCCATTCTCTCTCCTCTCTCTTCTCTCTCTCTCTCTCCTCTCTCTCCTCTCGTCTCTCTCCTCTCTCTCGTCTGGTCTGTCTCTCTCTCTCATCTCTCATCTCTCATTCTCTCTCTCTCTCTCTGCTCTCTCTTCTCTCTCTCTCGTCTCATCTCTCTCTCTCTCTCTCTCTCTCTCTCTCTTCTCTCTCCTCTCCTCTCTCTCTCTCGTTCTCGTCTCCTCTCATCTCTCTGCTCTCTCTCTCTTTCTCTCCTCTCTCTCTCTCTCTCTCTCTCTCTCCTCTCTCTACTTCTCTCTTCCTCTCCCTCTCCCCTCTGCTCCTCTCTCCTCTCTCTTTCTCCCTCCTCGTCCTTCTCCTCTTCCCCTCTCTCCCTCCTCCTCTCTCTCCCTCTCTCTCTCCTCTCCTCTTCCTCCCTTCCGGCTCTCTCTCTCTCTCTCTCTCCCTCTCTCTCTCCTCTCGTCCTACTCTCTTCCTCCTGCTCCTCTCTTATCTCCTCTCTCTCTCTCTCTCTGCTCTCTCTCCTTCTCTCCTTCTCTGTCTTCTCTCTCTTCCTTCCGCTCCCCTCCCTCTCTCGCTCTCCTCTTCCTGCTCTCTTTTCTTTCCTCTCTCTGCTTCTCTCTCTCTTCCCCTCTCTCTCTCATTCCTCCCTCCTCTTCCTCTTTCTCCTTCTTCCTCCTCCTCCGTCTTTCCTCTCTCTCTCCCTCCTTCTCTCGGCCTCTCTCCTCCGACTCCTCTCTCTCTTCTCTGCGCTGGTGACAACTCTTTTGTCGTGGAGATCGGGTTTGACGGCACGCGGCAGTAACCGGCGGCAAACGCGGGTTGCCGTGCGCCCGGAGGGGAGGAGGGGGCCTCTCCCCCTCTCCCCCTCCCCCGGAGAGGTTCAGAGAACTCTTGCCTGTCAGGCGTCGCGAGGACCGAGGAAAAGGGAGAGAGATGGGTTTTAACCCGGGGGGGGGTCGCCCGTAGCCCGCGTCGGTCCGTAAATCTCTTCGGATAACATTGCTGAACGGAGGATGAGTCGGTAACGAGTGACGGGGGGCGGCGAGGAGGAGGAGGAGGAGGGGAAGAGGTGGGGGGAGGGAGAGGGAGAGGGTGACGGGGTTCGTGACTCGTTCACGTGCCAAGGTTATCACGTGCCTGATCGAGCAAAAGAACGAGAGTTGGGGGTGGGGGGGGAGAGAACGCAAGATAGGTAACGAGAGAGCGAGAGAGAGAAATGACGAGAGAGAGAGTGAGAGAGAGATGGATTGGGAGAGAGAGAGAGAGAGATTAAGAGACCGATAGAGAGAAAGAAAGAGCCAGAACGAGACAGACAGATAGAGTAGGGGAAGAGAGAGGGAGATGGAGAAAAGAGTAGAAGAAGTAGAGAGTGAGGGAAGACAGAGGACTGGGAAGAGGGAGAGTGGGAGTAGAGACAGATTTGAAAATGAAAAGGCAAAATGAAGCGGAGGGAGGATGAATTGGGGCGGGGGAGGCAGGCAGCGAACAATCCATCTGCAGTTGCCTCACTTCGGTCGTTTATCGGCCTGAAAGAAATTAATTTGCATCTAATTTGAAGGCAGATTTGCGCTACAAACTGATCTATTGGCGGCATTCACTCGCACGTGTAGTGCACCGCGTCTCTTATCTCCAGAAATCTCTCCCTCGAGAAAGCACAGGCCGGAAACCCATTCTCCTGCGGCCAGGCCGACTCATAAAGAACCCTCACCTCGCACGCGCACCCACGCACGCACGCACGCACGCACGCACGCACGCACGCACGTACACACTTGCCCGGCAGATAAGATTGTCCGGTTACCGGGCAGAATCTCTCGCAGGGACGGAAGCCGGGTGGCCGGCTCGCGGGCCGCACCTGGGCGACCCTGTCCCCGCCCGCCGAGCCCCCGCGCACGCACACCTGGACGCGTCGTCGGAATGCCGCAGCGCCGCCAGAGGGCGAAAATCGCCTCGCGCTTTGTCCTCAGCGAGTTAAGATGCAGGAAAAGAGTTATTTTGGCACGGCGGGGGGTCACCTGCGATGCTCCTATGCAGCAGCTATTCACGCTGACATTCTCCCCTGAGGGCGGAGGTACGCTGGGCGGTGTCGGACATTGGCGAGCGTAGGGGAGGGACGGACATGCGGAGGCCCGCACAGCCGGTGGCGACACCAGGTGTCAGCTACACTCGCCACGCAGTGATCAGCTAGTTGATGCTTCTCTGGTTGGTCTCTTTCCTCACCACAGTAGTAGTAGCAGCAGCAGCAGTAGCAGTAGCAGCAGTAACAGCAGCAGTATCAGCAGTATCAGCAGTATCAGCAGTATCAGCAGCAGCAGCAGCAGTATCAGCAGTATCAGCAGTATCAGCAGTATCAGCAGTATCAGCAGCAGCAGTAGTAGTAGCAGCAGCAGCAGCAGCAGCAGCAGCAGCAGCGGCAGTAGCAGCAGTAGTAATAGTAGTAGCAGCAGCAGTAGCAGCAGCAGCAGTAGCAGCAATAGCAGCAGCAGAAGCAGCGGCAGCGGCAGCGGCAGCAGCAGCAGCGGCCATGAAGTAATTACCTGAGCCACTGATTGAGAGCCTGAGAGTCTCACCTGTTACTACTCTCCCTCCTCTCCCTCCTTCCCCTCCTCCCCTCCTCCCTCCTGCCTCCCTCTCCCACTTACGCACTCTAATCATTTCCTCGCGCTGCGTTTTACTCATGGGTGGTCGCAGCAGCAAAGCAGCGACAGCAGCATGCCCGAATCGTTGTCTAATAGCTATAGCAGTTAACCCTCCGTCCGCGAGCTCGCGAGCGAGGGGCAGCTAGCGTGCAAGGGAGGGGGGTTGGCGTCAGAAGAGGAGGAGGGCGCACCGTAAAAGTCGCAAAAATGCCGAAACTCGATCCGGGCCGCCGATGCGCGTCGTCGTTCGTCACGTGGCCGACAGCTGCGCGTAGAAGGGTCGCCAGGGGGCGTGGCTGTCGGGAAAACATCGCCCCGTGGTTATACGAATGTCGTCTGAGATGTCACGGTGGCTCCGCGCTCGTCGGTATTTCACCTTAAAGCTTACGGCGGCGTTTCGTTCTCGTAATGTCACGACTATTTATAGCGTTTCTGAGAATGTATCCCCCGGCCGCACACTCGTTCTTCCTTTCCTACTCATTCCGGGTTAGAAAACTAACGTTTTTTTTCCCGCCAAGCAGCGAGTTACGTGCTGTCAGCGAAAAAGGCAGGCAGTGAGTTTGCTCACCAGGGGCAGAATCCTTTGGTGATTTTAGCCTGATTTTAGTGTATGGTTTATGAGGAGTTTCTCACGAGCAAATATTTGACGTTGAGAGCAGATCGAATTGAACCTCGGAGGCAGCAAAACTGCTGCTTGCTGCTTGTAATTTCTAACCCTGGCATTTTCACATTCTCTCTCATCACAGCAAGAGAGTTAAAGTAGCCTCTGTCTCTCCCCCACTCTACACTCTATCTACCTCCCTCTCCCTACATCATCCCCATCCTCACCACCTACAGAGTTTGAGGTACATCCTCCTGTCATCGCTACACCATATACCTCCCCCACCACACACCCATTCCTCTTCCATCACGGACAGAGTCTGAGGTACCTCCTCCCCTCATTGCTACATCATCTTCCTCTTTCACCCTACGCCATCTCCCTCCCCCCAGCCAGCCACCTACAGATCTGGGTACCTCGCGCCTCCGCTCCCCCCGCACCGCAGCCTCAGCTCCGCCTCACTCGGTTCTTGCTGCCTGCTAACATGCTCAGCATGTAAACCTGACCTAGCTTCGCTCATCATCCTCCCCCACACATACACACCTTACACCATCTCCCTTCCCCACCTACAGAGTCTGGGGGTACCTCTCATCCCCCTCCCCCCTCCCCCCGCTCCCCCACGCGCCAGCCTCCACTCGTTCTCTGCCTGCTAACATCTCAGCATGTAACCCTGACCTAGCTTCGCTCATCATCCTCCCCCCACCCCATCCCCCACACTCGCCGCTCGCGGCTCGTCAGCTGCTAGGCGCGCAGTCGGCAGTGTCGCACCACGCTCATACACCTGTTTTGCCACCTCCGACGCACGAACGAGAAACGCTCGGCACCTTCTAATCAAGCTGCTCGCGCGGAGCGACGGCGGACGAGCGGACCGGACGACGCGACGGGTACCGACGACGTTCACGCACGCACGCACGCAACGCGACAGCACGCTACGCCCGCGACGAGGACGCACGCACGCCATGCACGACGCACGCGAACGGACGGACGGACGGACGGACGGACGGACGCACGGGGACGCACGGACGCCACGGACGGACGTGACGCACGGACGGACGGACGCACGCACGCATGCATGACGACGACAGACGGACGTGACGCACGACGGACCGGGAACGCCCCGGAACTGCAGACGGACGCGACGGAACGCACGGACGCGACGCCCACGGACCCGCACCGGACGCGACGGCGACGGCGACGGACGGACGGACGCACGCGACCACGAGCGGACGGACGCACGGACGGACGGACGCACGCACGCGACGGACGACATCACGGACGCACGAGACGGACGGACGCACGACGCACGGACGGACGGGTACGCACGGACCGGACGCACAGCAACGCCACGCCACGGACGACGGGACGGACGCACGGACCCACGGAGCGGACGGACGGATGGAACGCCCACGCGACGACCGCCGACGACGCACGGACGCAGTCGACAGACGGACGACGCTACGGACGGACGACGCACGACCACGCCGACGACGACGCACGACACGAACGCAGCGGCAGATTGGCGTTCAGCGGGAAAAGGATCACCGCGCGGCGCCACGAGGCCAATCAACCGCGTGGCGGTGCGGCGTCGCAATATCACACCTGCGCATACACAACTGCGCACTGCGTCGTAGTCAGTCTCACCTCTGTCGTTACTCTTGCTTCGGTAAAGCACGGGGTAATTGCGATTCCGGGAGCGGACAACCTATGGCAAGCGTGCGAGAGTGGGTGAGGGGCCATCACAGGGGTAGGGCGGAGGGGATGAGGAGGGGAAAGACAAAGCATCGCTAAAGAGGGGCGCCGAAGATTTCGAGCGAAAAGGGGGTATAGGGTGCAATGCTAAAAGAGAGGCGAGCGAAATTGGGAGCGAAAGGGGGCACCAACAGCGACATTACTAATGCCGTTGGCTACTACTACTGTTGCTAACTTGGTCTACTACTTGCTACTACTATTGCTCTTACATATATTGCTACTACTATGCTACTACTATTGCTACTACGCTGGCTACTTACTATTGTACTACTATTGCTATACTATTGCTACTGACTATTGCCCGTACTACTAATTGCCTATACTATTGCCTTACTACTATTGCTACTACTGCTGACTACTGACTATTCGCTAACTACTATTGGCTAACTACTACTTGCTACTACTAGCTACCTTACTATTGACTACTACTATCTGCTACTACTAGTTGCATTCACTCTGTTGACCTTACTATTACTGTACTTACTATTTAGCTATACTATTGCTACTACTATTGCTACTACTATTGCTACTACCTAATATGCTACTACGTTGGCTACTACTGTATGTACTACTACTGTACTACTACTATGCGCTACTACTATTGCTACTTACTATTGCTACTACTATTGCTATACTATCTGCTACTTACTATTCTACTACTATTGCTACTACTGTTGCCTACGTACTTTGTACTACTTATACTACTAACTATTGCTACTAACTATGCTACTAACAATTGCTACTAGCTAATTGTCTACTACTATTTCTTACTATCTATTCGCTACTACTATGCTGCTTACTCCTGCCACTTATATTGCTACTACTATTGCTACTACTATTGCTACTACTATTGCTACTACTATTGCTACTCAGCTATTGCTACTACGTGCTTGCTAGCTGACTTTGTGCTACTACTATTGCTACTACTATTGCTACTACTGATTGCTACTACTATTGCTTACTACTGTTGCTAGCTACTATTGGCTACTACTATTTGCCTACTACTATTCTACTACTATTGCATACTACTATTTGCTACTACTATTGCTACTACTGATTGCTACTACTGTTGCTACTTACTGTTGCTACTACTGTTGCTACATACTATTGCTAGCTATATTGCCTACTACTATTGTACTACTATTGCTACTACTGTTGGACTCACTAGCTCTACTATTGCTACTATACTATGCCTTACTCACATTGCATTACTACTATTGTCTACTCTTGCCACTATATGCTACTACTATTGCTACTACTATTGCCTACTACTATTGCTAGCTACTATTGCTACTACTATTGCTACTCTGGTGCTGCGCTCATCGGGGAATTTGCTGTGTGCCTTCGGGTATGCGTTGTATGCCCGGCGACTGTCGGTTTAGTGGGGTTAACAATCTTATATCTTTGTGTATCTACGACTTGTGCACCNAAAAGGGGGTAAGGGTGACATCGTAAAAGAGAGGGAGCGAAAATTGGGAGGAAAGGGGAGTAAGAGCGACATTACTAATGCCGTTGCTGCTACTACTATTGCTACTACTATTGCAAATTCTGCTGCTACTACTACTACTGCTGCTACTGCTGCTGCTACTGCTACTACTGCTGCTACTGCTGCTGCTACTACTACTGCCGCTACTACTATTGCTACTACTGTTGCTGCCACTGATACTGCTGCTGTTGCTGCTGCTGCTGCTGCTACTGCTGCTGCTGCTGCTACTGTTGCTGTTGCTACTACTATTGCTACTACTATTGCTACTACTATTGCTACTACTATTGCTACTACTATTGCTACTACTATTGCTACTACTATTGCTACTACTATTGCTACTACTATTGCTACTACTATTGCTACTACTATTGCTACTACTATTGCTACTACTATTGCTACTACTATTGCTACTACTATTGCTACTA
>NW_014579942.1:18248-20748 GCF_000485595.1 Priapulus caudatus | reverse complement strand
ATTCACTCTTCGTATCGTCATACTGTCTTCTGCTAAAATGCAATGTCAATACAACAACAATAGGGAAAGTTTGTACCGACACAGACACAACTTGTGCGTGTGGATTGAGGATTGATGACGGATGTGTGTGTGTGGGGTGGGGGTGTGTGGGTGGGGTAGGAGTGGGGTGGTGTGTTTGTGGGGGGGTCCGTGGAGGCGGTACGGAGTTGGGGGTGGTTCCTGTGTATAGACCGGAGAGTTGTCATCTGCTACATTGTGCTTTCCCTGTCGCCAACCCACCGCTATGTCAAGTACCAAACACAAACAGACATACCGCTCGTCCATTTGAGAAATGCTTGTAGAGTGAGGTTCGTGACAATTCATCGTTCAGCGTCTGGTAAGCAGATGTACAGGCCTCGTTGGACGATGCAATTTACCACGTACACATCGTGGCCTCTGTGGCATAAACAGGGATACGATAAATTAACGTTATATATATAGTAATATATATCAGGATAGATATATAGGGAATCTATTATTCTATTCCCGCTATTTATCTAGCGTCGCTGATATTAATATATATATAAATCATATAGTATTATATATATATAAGACACAATATGACACTATCATATACAATATACATTATATGTTACATCACTTTATATGTTGCTAGAGGCAAAACTATTGTAGCGTCGGGCGATGACTAGGGCCCGTTGTCAGAAACAAAATTACGTCTTAAAATTACGATGTTTCTGACAACGGGCGTCTAGGTTACAATCATAGAAATAATATAAGTAGACAACGTGTTTCTATATATTGCTCTGGTTACAACCTATGTTTGGTTAGAACCCTAGCATATATATATATATATATATATATATATATATATATATATAATAGCAGGAGCTAATAATGCTTGTATTAATACATGTATAGTTTAGCTCTAGTACTATCAAGTAGAGTAAATAATGCATGTATTATATTAGCTAATGATAGTACTAGAGCTATAAACTCGACTATAGACCGTGACCAGGTTAGAACCACCATACAGAATTCACCATCTGTCCCGCAAGCAATTTACGGTTTAAACGATGTAAACTTCCCACGATGGGGGTCGTGGTGGGTGGGTGGTGGTTTGTGTGAATTATTCATGCGTGATAACGCGTGTGTGCCTATCTGTAGGTCGATCTATCAGTATATAGCCATCTCTATATGCGGTTGAATAATCATCTCTCTGTGCGAGAGCATGCACTGCAAACGCTTAGCATCGTTATTATACCTTATCTGTGATTACACAATTCCCGTGATCAGAGTTAACTAGGGCTTGGTGTGGCTTAATGGGATGATAGCTTGATGTAGCTATTATATACAACCATATATATATAATTATATATAGTAATCTATATGCGGGCGTTTAGAATCGTTGCATTTATACTTTATCTGTGATTACACAATATCCGTGAGCAGAGTTAGGGCTTGGTGTGGCTTAATGTGATGATAGACTGATGTGGCTATTATAATATTATATGGGTTATACATCGATGGTTACACCGGGTAAAGATAGGAGAAATTACTAAAAGATATTATGGCCAATTGGCAGCTGTATAGTTGAACATCGTCTGTTATGAAGTATCATGATCGTATCGTATTGTATCGTAATCGTATTGTATTGTATCGTAATCGTATCGTATTGTATGGTAGCGCTTATTGTTTCTCTCCAGATAAAAATACATTTAGTCCAATAGAAAAGAGCCTCAAAAAGCTGGGCCACATTTTTGTGTCTAGGCCGCCCTCCCCATTCCTTTCTCCTAATTTCACCACGCTACATAATTAATTGGTAGTTTTCTTGATTGATTGATGGATTGGTTGAGTGATTGATGGTATTGCCTGCACCATCTACATTTAGATGGACACATAACATTATTATATATATTACAGCATTTGCTATCTATATACTTATATGGCCACATCGATATTTAACTTTATTATATAAATTATACCGTATAGTTGCTATCTAGATATTTTCATGGCTCCCTCAGTAGGCCACGACCATTTCTCTACACACCACACATTACATGTTAGCGCCACATCGTGTCCCACCCTCTCAGTGTTATTCACTACAACTAACAACTACCCAAGACTTCCTGGCGAGAGACAGCAGTAGCAGCAAAAGCAATAGCAGTAGTAGCAGCAGCAGTAGTAGCAGTAGTAGCAGTAGCAGCTAGTAGTAGCAGTAGTAGCAGCAGCAAAAGCAGCAAAAGCAATAGCAGTAGCAGCAGAAGCAGCAGCAGCAGCAGCAGCAGCAGCAGCAGCAGTGGCAGCAGTAACAACAACAGCAACAGCAGCAGCAACAACAACAACAGCTACAGCAGCAACAAACACTACAACAACAAAAACATTCATTCTGATAAGCAAGCACCGCATTAAAGCTTTTCAGTGTGAGATAATGATCGTGTAAACGACTGTAATAAATTTTAGAAGTATTGAACAGTAGAGAAGTATAGTTCGTAGAGAGGTA
>NW_014579942.1:6738-18223 GCF_000485595.1 Priapulus caudatus | reverse complement strand
CTCTCTCTCTCTGTCTCTCTCTCTCGCCCGCTCTCTCTCTCTCTCTCTCTCTCTCTCTCTCTCTCTCTCTATGTCTGCCTCTCTCTCAAGAGCACCACAGTTTCCGCACGGCATGTCTGAACTCATCTAGCTTATAGCTGTAGACAAAGATATTGAGTATAGAGTTAGTAAAACAGCTCAGAGTTGCCCACTGATAGTTGTTAGGCGTCAAACCGCACCTCTCTCCGCACACGGTCCCCACCAGGAAGGCTGCGGTCGCCGGAAGCCAGAACAGCAACGTGAGACCAATCGTCATCGCCAACACCTTCACGATTAAAATCCCGTGCGAGAAGTCCGTCTGCCTTCCGCTTCCGGCGGTGTTCTGTGACGTCACGTGTGACGTCACGGCGGCGATTGCGCGACGGTGGCGCCGCGCCGTGGCGACGATGCGCGCGTAGCAGAAGAAGATGACGGCGAGCGTCGTCGTCGTCGTAACGCCGGCCGTCGCCGACCAGAACCGGAAGTAGTCGCCTCGGAACTCGGCGACGCACTGGAATCCCGTTCTGCCGGCGCGCACGTACACGGCGCTTCCGGCGACAAACACCAGCGCCACCGCGCACCAGACGACGGCCAGTAGGTGGCGCACGCGTCGCCGCGGAAGCAGTCGGTCGGCGTGCAGCGGAAGTACGATGGCGACGTATCTCTCCACGTTGACGGCGCCGTACAGCAGAGACGAAGCGAGCAGCGCACACAGCTTAACGTTCTGATGCAGAGCACACCACCAGATGGCGCAGCCGTACGGCGTCGTCGTCGACAGAAAGGCGACGGCGTGCACGAACAGCACGACGCCGACGCAGAGGTCGGCAGCCGCCAGGTGGCAGATGAAGACGTAGGGGACGGTGTGGAGCGAAGGCGAGCGGCGGATGGTTGCTATGACGACGGTGTTTCCAACGATGATCGGTAGAGAGAGAAGGAGTTGAGCGATATTGAAGCTGCGAGGGCCGAAGGAGGCGGAGGAGGAGGGAAGGTGGTAGAGACAGTCGTCGTCCATCCACGCCGAGTCGTTGTTCGTGGCCATGCTGCGAGAGGTGTGGAGGGGGTTGGGGGTCAAGGGGTAAAGGTCAGGAGGGTAGGGGTCACGCGGTGAGGCGGAGCTGAGTGATGTTGAAGCTGCCGCTGCCGCCGCCGCTGCTGCTGATGATGATGATGTTGTTGTTGTCGCTGTAGTAGTAGTAGTAGTAGTAGTAGTTGTTGTTGTTATTGCTGCTGCTGCCGCTGCTGTTGCTGCTGCTGCTGGTGGTGACTGCTACTGTTGCTGTCGTCGTCGTTGTTGTTGTTGTTGTTGCTGCTGTTGTTGCTGCTGTCGTTGTCGTTGTTGTTGTTGTTGTTGTTGTTGTTGTTGCTGCTGCTGCTGCTGCTGCTGCTGTTGCTGCTGTTGTTGTTGTTGTTGTTGTTGTTGTTGTTGCTGCTGCTGCTGCTGTCGTTGTCGTTGTTGTTGTTGTTGTTGTTTGCGTTGTCCGCTCGTACACATGCACAATAGACATGTAATCAACACTGTCACTAGATCATAGTAATTTGTAAAGTTACGCTACAAATACGCTACATAGCAGTTGAAATGATGCGTGCCTGCCGCAGCGTCCTCAGCTAATGAGGAGGATGCTGCGAGATGCTGATGCTGCGGGATGCTGATGCTGCTGCTGATGCTGATGCTGATGCTGATGCTGATGCTGATGCTGATGCTGATGCTGATGCTGATGCTGATGCTGATGCTGATGCTGATGCTGCTGCTGATGCTGATGCTGCTGCTGAGGCTGCTGCTGATGCTGATGCTGCTGCTAAGGCTGCTGCGGAGGCAGGAGTGTTGACGGTGCGCTAAAAGTGCTCTCACCTGCGCAGGGGATGCACGCCCATGTGTTTGCGTGTGTGTGCGCGCGCGCGTGTGTGTGTGTGTTTAATGTGTGCGTGTGTGCGTGTGTGTGTGTTTGTGTGAGAGAGAAACAAGAGAGCGGGAGAGAGTGAGAGAGAGAGAAAGAGACAGAGAGAGAGAGAGGAAGAGAGAGAGAGAGAAAGAGAGAGAGAGGCTGGGTCGTATAGGATAGAAGGGCAGTGAGCTGTGAGGAGTAGCTTTATTCTAGACGGGGCGAGTAACCACTGCTAATGTCACAAGCTGACGTCCATCAAACACAGCTTTAACTCTTACCGCAGTAAACCACTGCTAATTGTTCCCCAGCTGAACGTCATCAACAGCAGCTGTTATCTTACGGGCAGTTAACCACTGCTAATGTCCCCGCTGACGTCATCACGCACGGCTTTAACTCTTACCGCAGTAACCACTGCTAATGTCACCAGCTGACGTCATCAACACAGCTTTACTCTTACCGCAGTAACCACTGCTAATGTCACAGCTGACGTCATCAACAAGCTTTATTCTTACCGGCAGTAACCACTGCTAATTGTCCCAGCTGACGTCATCAACCAGCTTTACTCTTACCGCAGTAACCACTGCTAATGTCACAGAGCTGACGTCAATCAACAACAGCTTTATTCTTACCGCAGTAACCACTGCTAATGTCACAGCTGACGTCATCAACACAGCTTTTACTCTTACCGCAGTAACCACTGCTAATGTCACGCAGCTGACGTCATCACACAGCTTTATTCTTACCGCAGTAACACTGCTAATGTCAACAGCTGACGTCATCAACACAGCTTTACTCTTACGCAGTAACCACTGCTAATGTCACCAGCTGACGTCATCAACGCAGCTTTACTCTTACCGCATAACCACTGCTAATGTCACCAGCTGACGTCATCAACACAGCTTTACTCTTACCGCATAACCACTGCTAATGTCACCAGCTTGACGTCATCAACACAGCTTTATTCTACCGCACTAACCACTGCTAATGTCACCAGCTGACGTCATCAACACAGCTTTACTCTTACCGCACTAACCACTGCTAATGTCACCAGCTGACGTCATCAACACAGCTTTACTCTTACCGCACTAACCACTGCTAATGTCACCAGCATGACGTCATCAACACAGCTTTACTCTTACCGCATCAACCACTGGCTAATGTCACCAGCTGACGTCATCAACACAGCTTTACTCTTACGCAGCTAACCACTGCTAATGTCACCAGCTGACGTCATCAACACGGCTTACTCTTACCGCAGTAACCACTGCTAATGTCACCAGCTGGACGTCATCAACACGCGCTTTACTCTACCGCATAACCAGCTGCTAATGTACCAGCTGACGTCATCAACACGTGCACTTTACTCTTACCGCATAACCACTGCTAATGTCACCAGCTGACGTCATCAACACAGCTTTACTCTTACCGCACTAAACCATGCTAAGTGACCAAGCTGACGTCATCAACACGCTTTACTCTTACCCGCACTAACCCTGCTAATGCACCAGCTGACGTCATCAACACAGCTTTACTCTTACCCGGCACTAACACTGCTAATGTCACCAGCTGACGTCATCAACACAGCTTTACTCTTACACCGCATAACCACTGCTAATGTCACCAGCTGACGTCATCAACACAGCTTTACTCTTACCGCAGTAACCACTGCTAATGTCACCAGCTGACGTCATCAACACAGCTTTACTCTTACCGCAGTAGAACCACTGCTAATGTCACCAGCTTGACGTCATCACCATGGCTTTACTCGGTTCCGGTCATAACGCCTGCTTTCGGCACGCACGCTGACGTCATCAACATGGCTTTACTTCGCGTTCGTGTTTAACGCTTTCGGCACGCACGCGTCAACCTATTACGCGACAAAAATCGCGCTAACCATAAGATAAGTAGCGACATGCGTGTTGGTTTTACACTGAGGACACACTCGCGTTTTGTTTTACGTTTTTTCTCTCTCACGCTAGCTGAGCCTAATTGTGAGCAAACATCCCTCTGTTGATATATACGCGCGGGGACGTCATTGGGAGGGGGGGGGGTGACAGCGGTTGATGCCTTCCCTTGTACTACACAAGCACTTGGGACAGAGTCAGTAAAAACTGAAAATAATATGAACGCACATTCACAAATACTACCGTACCTCTCAATTACACTTCCACTGTTGTGTCACTGTACGTATATCAACTTTCTTTCACAAAAACTAATGCAGAACGCTCCCGCACTCGCCGCTGCGAGTGTGCTGTGTCGCCATTATAATGAATATATATAGAGAGGGTCTATAGAGCCTCTATAGCTTCTATAGCCTCTATAGAGCTTCTATATATATTCATTATAATGGCGACACAGCACACTCGCAGCGACGAGTGCAGGAGCGTTCTGCATTCGATTTTGTGAAAGAAATTTGATATACGTACAGTCACACAACAGTGGAAGTGAAATTGAGGGGTATAGTATTAGTGAATGTGCGTTCATAGTATTTTCAGTT
Source organism: Priapulus caudatus (assembly GCF_000485595.1). Lineage (NCBI taxonomy): Eukaryota > Metazoa > Priapulida > Priapulimorpha > Priapulimorphida > Priapulidae > Priapulus > Priapulus caudatus. The sequence goes on along the minus strand of NW_014579942.1, from coordinate 13,825 downwards.
TTTAGGTGACTCTGTCCCAAGTGCCTGTGCTGTACTATAGGATAACTAACTTAATGCGACTGATAATGCAAGTGTTGTGTTCTGCTTAATGTAGCTGTGTTCGAAAGTTGGTTTACTTGCTGGAAGGAAGTAAGTTTACTTGTTAGGTTTACCTATGTTATGAATTAAGTTTACTTGCTTGGTTGAGCTATGTTAGGGAGATAGTTTACTTTCTAGATGTAGCTATTTTAGAAAGCAAGGTAATGTGCTACCTCTGTACTGTCTATGTTAGGAAGTAAGTTTAAGTGCTAGATTTAGCTATGTTATTTTTCTCAATTATGTAGTCAGTTTATTTATTACGGTTAGATATGTAATAGGAATTCAGGGTTTGACCTAGCTACTACATCTAGTTCTGCTAGTAAGTGAGTTTGCCTGCTAGGCTTTGCTATATCGGGAAGTAAGTCTATTGGCCCGCTATATTCGGATGTGAGAAGACGTTCTCTTGTCGAGTAAACAAGATATTTGCGCTTGAGGCTCTGTCGTTTTCAAAAAACATATCCTATTCAAACTAAAATTAAAAAAATAATGTAAAAACAACGTAAGGAAACGTAAAATAATAACCAAACGTGTTGGCGACCTTTCACTGCAGAAATATTGTGGAGGGAGGGGGAGAAGAGAAGAGGGAGGGGAGGGAGGGGGAGAAAAGAAGAGGGAGAGGGGGAGTAGGGAAAAGGAGAGGGAGGGGGAGAGGTCAGGGGTGGTGGTGGCGCTGGTTTCGGCGTGTTGGTTGGCGGTGTGGTGAAATTCATGGCGTCAAAAAAATATTATAAAATGAACGTGAAAAAAAACCAACGGTGTTGCCGACCTTATACAATAGGCGTATATGTTTTAGGGGAGGGAGGGGAGTATGGGAAAAGAGAGGGAGGGGGAGAGTCGGGAGGGTGAGGTGGCGCTGGTGTTCGGCGTGTTGTTGGCGGTGTTGAAATTCTGGCGTAAAAATATTATAAAATAACGTGAAAAAAAACCACGGTGTTGGCGACCTTATACTAGCGGTATCTTTTAGGGGGAGGGAGGTGAGGGAGGGGGCGAGGGAGGGGAGGGGGTGTGGTGGCGCTGTATCGGCGTGTTTCGCGGTGAGTGAACTCTGGGAGTAAAGTCGTCGTCGCCGCCGCCGATGTCTGATTATGCCGACTGACTTATGTTACGGAATGCCCCGCCGCTAAAGAAAGACACGATTCTTCTTTGATCTCGCCGCTTGTTCCGGATTTACTACGATTGCTGGAGGCCGGATGTCGGGTGTTGGGACGGCGCGGTGTTGGTGTGCGAATGGAATGGTGAATGGGGGGTATGATTGGTGGAATGGGGGTGTATGGGTGGTGAGGGGGGTGATATGGATGGTGGATGGGGGTGTTGGATGGTGTGATGGGGGGTGTAATGGGTGGGGATGGGGTGTAAATGGATGGTGGATGGGATGTATGGATGGTGATGGTGGTGTCGAAGTGGATTGGGATGGGGGTGTTGGATGGTGGATGGGGGTGTATGGATGGTGGATGGTGGGTGTCGAATGGATGGTGGATGGGGGGTGTATGGAATGGTGGATGGGGGGTGTAATGGGTGGTGCATTGGGGGTCTATGGTGGATGGATGGGGGTGAATGGGTTTGGATGGTGGTGGATGGGGGTGTATGTGGTGAATGGGGGGTGTATGGGTGGTGGATTGGGATGTATGGATGGTCGGATGGGGGTGTATGGGTGGATGGGGGGTTAGGCGGGATGGTGGTGTTATGGGTGGTGGATGGTGGTGGTATGGTGGTGGATGGGGTTATGGGGTGAATGGTATGGGGTGTGGTGTAGGGTGGGGATGGGGGTGTAATGGGTGTGGATGTGGGTATGGTGGTGGGTAGTGGTAGTGGGTGTAATGGGTGTGAATGGGGTGTATGGCGGGGCCATGGGTGGGTGTATGGTGTGGATGGGGGTTGTGGTAGTGGATGGGGGTGTATGGGTGGTGATTGGGTGTATGGATGTGGGATGGGTGTATGGGCCGTGTGGATGGTGGGGTGTATGGGTGGGTGATGGTGGGTTGTATGGGTGTGTGGATGGGGTGTATGGGGGTGGATGGGGTGTATGGGTGGTGATGGGGGGTGTATGGGTGGTGGATGGGGTGTAATGGGTGGTGGATGGCGCGGTGGATGGATGGGGGGTATGGTGGTGATGGAGTGTTATGGGTTGGTGGACTGGGGGTGGGTATGGGTGGTGGATGGGGCGTCGTCCTGGGTGGTGATGGGGGTGTATGGGTGGTGAGGTGGGTGTATGGAGTGGTGGATGGGCGGTGTAATGGGCTGTGATGGGGTTGGGGGGGGGTAAAAATGGGGTGGTGTATGAAGGCGGGGTGTATGGGTGGTGGATGGGTGGTGTAGTGGTGGTGCGTGGGGTGTATGGGTGGTGAATGGATTGTGGATGGGTGGTGGATGGGGGTTGTATGGGTGAGGTGTTGGTGCGATGGGGGTGTATGTGGTGGTGGATGGGGGGTGTATGGGTGGTGGAGTGGGGTGGATGTGGGTGTGTAATGGGGTGATGGGGGGGTGTATGGTGGTGGATGGGGGTGTATGGTGGTGGACTGGGGTTGTAGTGGGTGGTGATGGGTGTATGGGTGGTGGATGGTGCGGTGGAATGGGGGTGTATGGGTGGGGATCTGGGGTGCTATGGTCGGTGGATGGGGGTGGGTGGTAATCGGTGGGTGTAGTGGATGGGGGTGTATGGATGGTGGATGGGGGTGTATGACGTGGGTGGATGGGGTGTGATGGGTGGTGGATGGGGTGTTGGTCTGGTGGATGGGCGGTGGATGGGGGGTGTATGGGTGGTGGATGGGGGGTGTATGGGTGGTGGATGGGGGGTGTATGGGTGGTGGCAATGGTGGGTGTAGATATGGTGTGGATGGGAGTGTATGGGTGTGGATGGGGGTGTATGGGTGGTGGATGGGGTGTATGGGTGGTGGATGGGGTGTATGGGTGGTGGATGGGCGGGGATGGGGGTGTAGTGGTGGATGGGTGATGGGGGTGTGGGATGGTGTGTGGATTGGGGGTGTATGGGTGGTGGATGGGGGTGTATGGGTGGTGGATGGGGGTGTATGGGTGGTGGATGGTGGGTGATAGGTGGTGATGGCGGTGTATTGGTGGTGGATGGGGGGGTGTATGGGTGGTGTATGGAGGCGAGGAGTGTATGGGTGGCTGGATGGGGGGGGTGTATGGTGTGGATGGGGGGTGTATGAGTGGTGGATGGTGGTGTTATGCGGTGGTGGATGGGCTGTATGGGTGGTGATGGTGGGTGTATGAGGTGGTGGATGGCGGTGTATGGGTGTGGATGGGGGGGTGCCTATGGTGTGTATGAGGCGGGGTGTATGGGTGGTGGATGGGGGTGTAAATGATTGGTGGATGGGGGTGAATGGGGTGGTGATTGGGGGGTGTATGGAATGGTGATGGGGAGGTGTATGGGGGGTATGGGGGTGTATTGGGTGGTGATGGGGGTGTATTGGATTGGTGGACGCTGGGGGTGTATGGCGTGATGAATCGGGGCGGTTGTTTTGTTTGGTGTAATGGGTGGTTATTAGGTGGTGGGTGGGTGCGCGGTGTGAATGGGTGCGCGGTGGGTGGGTGAGTGCGCGTGGTGGAGGGGTGCGCGTGGGTGGATGGGTGCGCGGTGGGTGGATGGGTGCGCGGTGGCGTGGATGGGTGGCGCGTGGTGATGGGTGCGCGTGGGTGGGTGGGTGCGCGGTGGGTGATGGGTGCCGAGCGGGGGTGGTGGGTGTCGCGGGTGGGTGGATGGGTGCGGCGTGGAGTGGGTGGTGCGCGGTGGGTGGAGGGTGCGCGGGTGGTGGGTGGGTGCGCGGTGGTTGGCAATTAGCAGCGGGTGGATGGCGGTGGTGGCCAGGGTAGGATGGGTTTTTGGACGGTGGACGGTCGTGGCTCCTGGGCTGAGTGGCCGTGGTGGGTTTAGGCAGCGGGTGGGGGGAAGACAACACGAGCGTGGTACCAAGTATTATCTATTTCGACTTTTATGAACGGATCTGTTTGCTGTATGGTGCCAGACTACTTGTGGAATAAGACTAGAGTCTGTCAGCCGTTGTCAGAAAGATTTTAAAGCCTGTTGCTAAACATATACGATTATACCTGGAAAATTATATCTATATATATATATAAATATATATATATATATATATAATATAACTTGATATATATATTGATATGATGATAACTTGTTAAAACAAATATATTCATATGGTAAATATGATCAAAACATATATACATTATAGTAATTTATAGGTTTGCAGTACCATCCACAGGTGAAGTCTGACACGTGTTTCTCGGAAACTGGTTCGCGAAAAATTGTTTGAAACTAGAAAGCGTAATCTTCCCGGGACTAACCATCGTTCTGTCCAGCGACCCCCTCTCCTCCCCTCCCCCTCCCCTCCCCTCCCCTTCCTTCTGGAGTGCAATGATCTAGCAATGAACCCACCGCTTCAGCATCTACCTTCCTTTCAGCATTTAAGAAATGTGCCTGTCAAATTTTAGCTTGTTTTAAGGAAACCTTTTGCAGATTTTTTTTCGGCCATTTTAAAAAGGTACCGCTAATTTTTTTAGCAGTGTTTAATGAAACCTTTTGCTACACGATTTATCGAGAAAAACGATTGAATTTCACTGTGTGTCCAAAAAAATGTGTTAAAAGATTGATCTCTCTCTCCAGCGTTTCGCGTGGAAACACAAAACATTCGTGGTCGTTGACACGGACGTAAAGCCATTTAAGCGGGTGGGGAGGAGATTGCGATAGAGAAAAGAAATATAGAGGGCGAGAAAAGGCAAAAAAGGAGAGAGAGAAATGAAGAGAGATAGAGAGAGATGGGGTTAGAGAGAGAGAGAGAGAGAGAGAGAGAGAGCGAGAGAGAAGAGAGAAGGGAGAGATATCTGAGAGGGAAAAGCGACAGAGAGACAGAAGTAGAGAGAGAGAGAGGAATAGAACGAAGAGAGAGAGAGAGAGAGAGAGAGAGAGAGAGAGAGAAGAGAGAGCGAGAGAGGGAGAAGCAAAAGAAGAAGAGAGAAAAAGAGAGATGGAAGAAAAAGAAAAGAGAGATAGAGATGGGGCGAGAGGAAAGAGAGAAGAGAGAGAGAGAGACGAGAGAGAGAGAGAGAGAGAGCGTGCGGCGCGAGAGAGAGAGAGAGGAGAGGAGAGACGAGAAGAGAGAAGAGAGAGAGAGAACGGAGAACGAGAGAGTGTGTGTGTGAAGAGAGGAGAAGAGACAGAGAGAGAGAGAGAGAGAGAGAGAGAGAGAGAGAGCGAGAGAGTAAGGGAAAGAGAGAGAGAGAGAGAGAGAGAGAGAGAGAGAGAGCGCGCGCGCGAGAGAGAGAGATAGCGACTGAGAGGTAGAACGAGCGAACGAGAGCAGAGGTGAGAAGCGCAGAAGGAAGAGACGCAGTAAGTTTGCATGTTCCTGTCTTATCTGACTCGCATACATACACGCCGAGTAGGGATTTGCGCTCTGTCGGCCTCACAAATCCTATTTGTACGCGGAGAAAGACCGCGGTGTGTGTCCGAGCGAGTAATTCTTAGTGTGTGCTTAGAGGGTCTTAAGTTTTGCTCGCCATAGTTCCGTGTGTAAGGAGCAGAGTAGTGATACTTCCTCCGTCCGCCCTCCATCCAACCTCTCGCTTCACCATCACCGTCTCTCTCTCCCTGCTACTTCCTCTAACTTCCCCTCCTCCTCCATTTTTTTCTCCTTTTTTTTCGCACGCGGCAGGTGGCTGTGTGGCTGTGTGAGACGTTCAATGAATAAAATATAAGGCCAGATGCGAGCAAAAGAGGACAAACTTGTAAGATCCTTAATCGAAAAAAACGATGTAAATATGATCGGGAGACGGTAGATAAATACTATTACAAATATTATTAGACATTATATAGCTGCTGAAGTCCTTGGTGTGTGTTCAGCTATTTATGGTCTTGATATGTTATTCATTGGTTGAAAGTCTTTATTGATGTCTTCGTTGATTGATTATATTGATCACTATTCATTGATTAATTATCTTAATTAATATAATTATCGATTGAAAATTGATGATATCCTATCACTGTCCATCCGCTTCCTTTCCCGCCCCTCCCTTTCCGCCTCTCCCCCCTTCCCCATGGCGTGTGCAGATTAGAAGGCTCCTCCGAGAACCTCCTTTCTCGCACCTGCTGATATAGGTGTTTTACCTGTACTCACCTTTGCGCGCGTAATTGCCTGTGCGTGATTACCTGGGCGTCGGCGCAGGTACCTGGAGACGGATCGTTTGCTGTATTAGCCATGCGTGTGTCATGACGGACAGAGCCGCCACCTTGTAGCAAACACGAGAACTACGACTCAAGTTCTCGTAAAATCAAGTTTTTTTTATCCAACGGAGTACTTCTGCTTCTATGTAAATAATATAATACGCAATTGTAAGATTAACTCAACCTAATCGTGCTTAATAATAAAATATTCGTATTAGAAACTTACATCCATTTTAATTGGACATTAATAACATTCAACTTGTCAGAAATTCCAGTTTAGACGTAAAACAAATATAATATAAATTAAACATATATATATATATATAATAATAATTAAACATATATATATAATATAATTATTTTCAGTTACATTTATATTTAGAATTAAACACGGCAACACGTCAACGTATTTTACTTCTGTCAACTTGCCTCTTATAATTAATTACACACGACAAAATGTCGATAGTTACATGGTAGCTTTTAGATTTATTTTCTAGATTTAGCAGATTGTCTGCTTTTATCTTACTTGTGACAGTTTCGAATTCAGTAGGAACCTATTAAGGCAGTTTGCATTTTATTGTATTTCCATCTGCTCGTGTGCACGAATGATGAACAATAGAACACAGATGTTGGTGTCGGTGTACCCTTGTGTTCGTTAAGTAAGTTGTTTTATAGTAGAATACTTATGGTCGTGTCGGTCCGTGGCCGAACTTGGCACACACACACACACACACACACACACACACACACACACACACACACACACACACACACACACACACACACAGAGAGAGACTGCGATACACATATCTT